>NC_045452.1:351924-385994 GCF_002776525.5 Piliocolobus tephrosceles | reverse complement strand
AAAAAAAAGTGCTTTTCTAATACAGTAAGTAGAACAGTGATATGTAAAGTAGTCTCTCTTTACCTGTGGGGGTATGTTCCAAAACCTCTATTGGAGGCCTGGAACCATGGGTAGTGCTGAACCCTATATGTGATGTTTTTTCTATACATACGTGCCTGTGCTAAAATTTAATTCATGAATTAAGCGTAGTGAGGAAATAATAAAATAGGACAGTTATAACAATATGTTATAAAAGTTATGTGAGGCCGGGCGCGGTGGCTCAAGCCTGTAATCCCAGCACTTTGGGAGGCCGAGACGGGCGGATCACGAGGTCAGGAGATCGAGACCATCCTGGCTAACATGGTGAAACCCCGTCTCTACTAAAAAAAAAAAATACAAAAAACTAGCTGGGCGAGATGGCGGGCGCCTGTATTCCCAGCTACTCGGGAGGCTGAGGCAGGAGAATGGCGTGAACCCGGGAGGCGGAGCTTGCAGTGAGCCAAGATCTCTCCACTGCACTCCAGCCTGGGCGACAGAGCAAGACTCTGTCTTAACAACAACAACAACAAAAAGTTATGTGGATATGCTCTTTCCCCCTTTTTTTTTTTTTTTGAGACAGAGTTTCACTCTTGTTGCCCAGGCTGGAGTGCAATGGCACAATCTCGGCTCACTGCAACCTCTGCTTCCCAGGTTCAAGCAATTCTCTTGCCTCGGCCTCCCTAGTAGCTGGGATTGTAGGTATGTGCCACCACGCCTGGCCAATTTTGTATTTTTAGTAAAGACAGGGTTTCTCCATGTTGGTCAGGCTGGTCTTGAGCTCCCGACCTCAGGCGATCCGCCCGCCTCGGCCTCCCAAAGTACTGGGGGGTAACAGGTGTGAGCCACCACGCCTGGCCGGATATGCTCTTTCCTTTAACATATTTACTCACCTATTTTCTACCCGCAGTTGACCAAGGATAACAAGCTGAGGAAAGTGAAACTGAATAAGGGGTCACTACTGTAATACATGGTAACATCAAATACTGCAACAGCCCGGATGCAGTGACTCATACCTGTAATCCCAGCACTTTGGGAGGCTGAGGCTGCAGAATGGCCTGAGGCCAGGAGCTCGAGGTTGCAGTGAGCTATGATTGTACCACTGCACTTCAGCCCAGGTGACAGAGCAGAACCCTGTCTCAGAAAAAACTCCACAAAACAGTAACATAGAAGCCACATAAGCAGATGCTCTTTAGGAGTCCTGACTAATTTAAGAATGTAAACAACACAATTTTAGAACCAGTGGCAAGGAGGGTGCTAGGCATTTCCCTCTTCACCACGTGCCTCCTTATCTTTCACATATTGTTTCATTCTATCTCTTCTCAGCCTCGGCTCTGACCAGCATTTGCTCACCTAATGAATGTTTATGAGTGCCTGCTGCATGCCCGGTGCTGTGGCTGCTTGGGACAAAGGGTCTAACTTTGGGTACTGGTCTGTAGGCTGGTCGGGGGTAGACAGGAGGGAAGCGGCTTGGCAGCTGGTGCTGACGTTGGGAGTGGGGAGACAACAGAGGCAGTTCTGGCTTCACTGAGGAGGGAGTTGTGTGGGGGCAGTTTCCTCCCAGAGTAGGGTACAGCCTGCAGGAGCTCTCAGGTGTGTCTGTGGAAGGGGTGAGGTGGGCCTGATACCCCTGTGGGAAGTGCTTTGCATGCCAGGCCTGAGCATGGACTTTATCCCAGGCATCAGAAATTTATTGAAAGCTTTTTTTTTTTTTGAGATAGTTTCGCTCTCATTGCCCAGGCTGGAGTGCAATGGCGCGATCTCGGCTCACTGCAACTTCCGCTTCCCGGGTTCAAGCGATTCTCCTGCCTCAGCCTCCCGAGTAGGTGGGATTATGGGCGTGCGCCACCATGCTCAGCTAATTTTGTATTTTTAGTAGAGATGGGGTTTCTCCATGTTGGTCAGGCTGGGCTCGAATTCCAGACCTCAGGTGATCTGCCTGCCTCAGCTTCCTCAAGTGCTGGGATTACAGGCGTGAGATACCACTGAAATCCCATTGGTAAGCTTTAATGGGATTAAAGCCATTTAATGGCCCATTGAAAGCTTTAATCAGGGGAGTGGCTTGATGAGATGGGTGTTTGAGAAAGATAACTCAGAGTTATTGGACTCTGAATCGGAGGGTACAGGGACTAGGTGAGGGTTGGCTGGAGGGGTTGCAGAGGGGTGATTGTGTTCTAGATGCTGATATTTTTTCTTAGAGTGGCTCTGATTCTGCCCTTCTTTCCCCTGTAGACCTTGGGAGGTTTCCTGGGATTTCTCCCTCCTGGACAACTTCTGTTGAGTTGCCTGCCACCCCAGGTGTGGAGGCCCCAGGTTCTTTTGCTTTGTATGATTAGGACAGGGTGATATTTTCTGGGTTATCTCTTGAGCCTGTCAGAGCCCTCATTTGTGCATTGTTATAGCTGCCCAAGTGTGTGGCCCTGCTGCATTTGACGGCTGTGGACCAGGTGACCTCTCAGGCGGGGAAAGGGGGGTGCTCTGTGAGTGCACCTCAGCTTTAGCCTCTTGGCTTCTCTGTGGATTGGGATTTAGCTCCTCCCTGTACCAGGAAAGTCTCTTTCCTCTTTTTTTTTTTCCTCTTTCTTTTCTCTCTCTCTCTTTTTTTTTTCAATGAGACAGGGTTTCACCCTGTTGCCCAATCTGGTCTTGAACACCTGGACTCAAGCGATCCTCCTGCCTCAGCCTCCCAGAGTGCTCAGATTAGAGGCATGAACCACCGCACCCGATGTTCCTTTCTTTTGAGACTTCTGCACAGAGCAGGCTCAGCTTCCTTAGTAGACTTAGCCATTGAACTCTAAGAAGTTATTTACAGAGGTGGAAATAGGCTGGGCACGGTAGCTTACGCCTGTAATCCCAGCACTTTGGGAGGCCGAGGCAGGTGGATCACGATGTCAGGAGTTCAAGACCAGCCTGGCCAAGATGGTGAAACCCCGTATCTACTACAAAAATTAGCCTAGTGTGGTGACGGGTGCCTGTAATCCCAGCTACTTGAGAGGCTGAGGCAGGACAATCGCTTGAACCCAGGCGGCAGAGGTCTCAGTGAGCTGAGATCTTGCCACTGCACTCCAGCCTGGGCAACAGAGCAAGACTCAAAACAAACAAACTAAAAAAGGTAAATTACATGTATATCCCTGTGTGCACAGTCTTGAACAGAGAGATAGGTAGTGGTAAACTCACTATTGGTTGAATCGTGGGTGTCCCACTGAGCGCGACACAGTTGTTCCCTTGTGGCCACGTAGGAAATAGCCTCCCAAGTTCCTGGGACAGCCCATGCGCTTCTCCCTGGCTTATCCCCACTTCCCTCTAGAAGCCAACAATCTTCTGAATTGTGGGTCAGCCATCCGCTGGGTTTTGTCAGTTTCCCACCTTTGTCTGGATCCTGAAACTGAATGATTTTGACTGAGTTTGCTGGGAGCCGGGTGCCCTGCACTCTTGGGACACCAGGAGTAGCAGTTCCTGTGTTCCTATTCTCCATTTCAGTGTCCAGGGTGGCACTATCCACACGTAATCACCTGTCCTACTGGCAGTGAGCATTTGGGTGGTTTTCTGGGTTTTGTTTTTGCTGCCTTCTAAGTAGCTGACTTTTCACCCCCAAGCTATGCTTCTTGAGGCAGAGAAGTGCCAGTTTATTTTGTTTTCTGTCTCTAAATCCAGTTCCTTGATGCACCACTGAGACTCAGTTTAGAAGTGCAGTGAAACTTTGTGAGCATTTTTCTCCCCAAGTCTGAATGAATCCCTCTCTGATTCTTTGAGTTCTTGGGCACTTCTCTGCTAGACACTTTCAAGTTTCCTACTGGACAGGATAGACCTTCTCTATAAAGTATCACACTTGGAGGCTTTTCAGGCACAGTGCCATAGATTGTAATATTTTCCGTAGCAGTTGCCCAATTTTATCTGTAAAAAATTGCCTTTTAAGGCCTGGTACAGTGGCTCACACCTGTAATCCCAACATTTTGGAAGGCTGAAGCAGCAGGATCACTTGAGCCCAGGAGTTTGAGACCAGCTTGGAAAACATAGTGAGACCTCGTGTCTACAGAAAATTTTAAAAATTGGCTAGGCATTGTGGCATGCACCTTTAGTTCCGGCTACTCAAAAGGCTGAGACGGGAGGATCCCTTGAGCCCAGAAATTAGAGGTTGCAGTGAGCTATGATCGTGCCACTACACTCCAGCCTGGGTGACAGAGCAAGACCCTGTCTCCAAAAAATCACAAAACTTCCAATGGATACCGAATGTATAACTTTTTTCCCCCTTATTTGGAGTAAAATAACTTGATCCTTTTCGTTGGCTGTAGCTCCTGAGCCATTTGAGGCAATGGGGGGGTTTGTGTGTTGATTACTTATGAAGGAACAAGTGGACTGTTTCCTTCTCCCCAGCAGCTTCCTTTGACTCTAAATCCCTGAGAGCCTCACCCATTTTCTTCTTGGCTTCCTCCCTTTGATATGCCCAGCCGGCTCCTGCCCTAGCTGGCTGCCACTAGGACCTGCTGGAGGTTTTTGCTGGGAATTATTTGGTGTCCTGTTTGAACCTCGCTTGCCGTGCTCCCAAATTTCCTGTTTCTCCTGAGGTTGCCTTTCAGGATTTGCAGAACCCCTTCTCCTTTAGAAGTGTCAATTGGGGCTGGGTGTGGTAGCTCACGCCTGTAATCCCAGCACTTCCGGAGGCCGGCGGATCACCTGACGTCGGGAGTTCCAGGTCAGCCTGACCAACATGGAGAAACCCTGTCTCTACTAAAAATACAAAATTAGCCAGGTGTAGTGGTGCATGCTTGTAATCCCAGCTACTCGGGAGGCTGAGGCAGAAGAATTGCTTGAACCCGGGAGGTGGAGGTTGCGGTGAGCCGAGATTGTGCCATCGCACTCTAGCCTGGGCAACAAGAGGAAAACTGTCTCAAAAAAAAAAAAAAAAAGTCAATTGGACCTTAGGACAACTTAAAAACATTATCAGGTTTTTGTCTTTTAGATAGCAGACATGAGTCTGTTCCTCATAAGGATTTACAGTAGTCTCTCTGTTTCCAATGGGCTCCTGGCTGGCTTGTGTGAGCTCCCTCCTCTAGGATGGGCACTCCATCCTGGACATTGTGGCGTTGCCAGCTGTCCTGCTAATGTTCTGCTTCCTATGTTGCTGTTACTGGTTGGGGGTCCAGGAGAGGTTGCTGCCTGGACTGAGTCTGCTTGCTGATCAGGATGAAGTTGATCTCTGCTTCCCTTCTGAAGGTTTCTGTGCACTGTATTGAATTCAAGGACGTCCTATGTAAGAAGTGTGCATAGCTCTAAGAGTTCTTTACAAATGATATGCCCTTGTAATGAGCATCCAGAGTGAGAAACACAACCCTGGAAGCCCCTCATGTATCCTGAAGCTTTTAGTCACTCTCCACCCATATGGTTAATGCTGCCTGCTTTTTTTGAACGTATGCAAATGGAACTGTAATTGTCTTTTTGGCTGTGGCATCTTTGCTCAAAAGTATATTTGAGAGATTCATCTGTGTTGTTTGTAAGTCAAATCATGTGAAATTATTAGCAGTCAGCTGTGTTTTTACCCCTAAAACGTAAATTCATACAGTTCAACCTAAATGTCTGTCCTGTTCACTGCTGGATCATACTCTCTTCCACCTGCAGCTGCCCCTTCTCAGGGTGGCCATAGGAGTTGTTTTCTAGTGTTGGGCCTTCATGAGTGTGCCTGCCTGTTTGGTGCGCATACGTGTGCATTCTTGCTGGCGTATACCTTGGGTGAGTTTGTAATTTTTTTTTTTTTTTTTTTTGAGACCGAGTCTGGCTCTGTCGCCCCGGCTGGAGTGCAGTGGCCGGATCTCAGCTCACTGCAAGCTCCGCCTCCCGGGTTTACACCATTCTCCTGCCTCAGCCTCCGCAGTAGCTGGGACTACAGGCGCCCGCCACCTCGCCCGGCTAGTTTTTTGTATTTTTAGTAGAGACGGGGTTTCACCGTGTTAGCCAGGATGGTCTTGATCTGCTGACCTCGTGATCCGCCTGTCTCAGCCTCCCAAAGTGCTGGGATTACAGGCTTGAGCCACCGCGCCCCGCCTAGAGACGAAGTCTTGCTCTTGTCTCCAGGCTGGAGTGCAGTGGTGCAATCTCAGCTCACTGCAACCTCCGCCTCCTGGGTTCAAGTGATTCTCCTGCCTCAGCCTCCCAAATAGCTGGGATTACAGGAGCCTGCCACCATGCCCCACTAATTTTTGTATTTTTAGTAGAGACGGGGTTTCACCATGTTTGCTAGGCTAGTCTCAGACTCCTGACCTCAGGCGATCCACCCACCTTGGCCTCCCAAAGTGCTGAGATTACAGGCGTGGGCCACCACCCCAGGCCTTGGGCCCACAGCATTAGATTGTAGCAGCCAAGGGTTTTCTAAACCATGTGAGTTTTCTGGCCAGGTGCAGTGACTCATGCCTGTAATCCCAGTACTTTGGGAGGCTGAGGTGGGCAGATCACTTGAGGCCAGGAGTTGGAGACCAGCCTGGCCAATATGGTGAAATGCCATCTCTATGAAAAATACAAAAGTTATCTGGGTGTGATGGCGCACTGCACTCCTCTCTAATCCCAGCTACTCGGGAGGCTGAGGCAGGAGAATTGCTTGAACCCGGGAGGCGGAGGTTGCAGTGAGCCGAGATCTTGCCACTGCACTCCAGCCTGGGTGACAGAGCAAGACTCTCTCTCAAAAAAATAAAAAATTATAAAGCATGTGAGACTGCTGGTTGCCTTATTGCCTTTCCAACATTTGGTGTTACCTTTTTCCTGATAGGCTTTGACGTTCTTATTTCTGGAACGGTCCTGTTCTTGTTTAAAAACATCCCCGTTTCCCTTTCATCCCTCGGAGATACTATTTTAGCCTTTGTTTGGCTAATCAAAATCCCATCTTTAGTGTCTGTTGTTGAATTTTTGTGTTTTTGTTTTTTTGGATTTGCTTTCAGCATGTCATCTCAGTCTTGTCCCAGCCCAAGGGGTCAGGCGGTGTTGTGTACAGACAGTGCAGCGGCTCCTTAATGCCAGTTGCCGAGCCTTTGCCAGGCCCGGAGAACTGCATAGGTGCAGGACTGCCAGTAGTTCTTCCTGCTCTTCAATCATTGAAATGGTTTCTTTTATGAAGTAATGATGGTAGAAGATGATAGGGTTTCTGTTTGTTTCTAATTCTAGTCTTCACTTGGCATTAAGAAATTGTTAGCTGCTAGGGTTGATTTTGAAATTGTGAAGTTGGAGAGTCTCTCCTGGAGCCGTGGGCTGGATGGCTGCAGCTCTGTGACTCAGCTGTGCTGGGTGCCTCCCTTTGGGGCTCAGTTACCTCCTTTTAAGGTGTCCCAGGGGTGAGAGAGATGATCATGATAGTGCCTTCCACCTGGGCGGCCCAGGCTTTCCTCGCCCATTTAGTGCCTTGCATGTAGAATTTCCACCTGTTGTCTGCTGTGCTGCCACTGCTTGTCCTCCCTCCCTGCCACACAGAGTTGTGTTCTGTCTCTGCCACTCACGCCTGCTTCTCTGATCAGAGTTTGTGGAACCCTCTGGCGTGGTCACCATTCTGGTACCTGTGGTAACAGGCTCGGCCTTGGTGTGGCACATTCTAGGTCTACCGTTTGTATTCACCAGCCTGTGAGCTTGTGTACATGGGACATGTATCTTCGTTTTGGGGGCCTTCTCCTTCCACTTGATGCCCATCCCTTAAGCATTTACTCCTTGCAGAGCACTTGGCTTTCAGGCCATAGAGAGCTTTCCAATCAGTGGCGTCCAGGTAAAAACAAAAGAAGGAAAAAAAGCTTCTAACCTAGCCCTTCTCAGACTTGACTGTGTGTTTGAGCCCCCAGGGTTCTGGTGGTTAGAGCTGGATGGAGCCTGAGCATCTGCATTTCTAACAAGATCCCTAGTGGTGCTGCTGCTGTTTCTTGGGTCATGGCCAATGCGCAATAAGAGGAGGGAAGCGGGCTGGAGAGGACTGCAGAAACCAGCACAGGGCCCGTTTTACCTCTTGACATACGTGGCTGCCAGATTCCTGCCTTTTCCTCACCTACTAGGAATAGCAGCTGCACATCCTCTAGTGGTCTTATATGGGCTCCTGCTCTGTGGCTGCCAGTGAGCCTTTTACCCCCACACTCAGGTCCCTCTTGGGAGGCAGGGTGGTGTTGGGATGGCGTTTGGAGGTGAGCACAGCATTCGTAGTAACTATTACAATCTTAAATTGTTATTCTGCTTCTTTTTTGTGAGACAGAGTCTGACTCTGTCACCCAGGCACTCTGTCTGATCGCACCCAGTGGTGCGATCTCGGCTCACTACCAGCTCTGCCTCCCAGGTTCAAGCAATTCTGCCTCAGCCTCCGGCGTAGCTGGGACTACAGGTGTGTGCCGCCACACCCGGCTAATTTTTTGTATTTTTAGTAGAGACGGGGTTTCACAGTGTTAGCCAGGACGGTCTTGATCTCCTGACCTCATGATCCGCCCACCTCAGCCTCCCAAAGTGCTGGGATTGCAGACCGTGCCTGGCTGTTATTCTGCTTCTTTTTTTTTTTTGTTTTGTTTGAGACGGAGTCTCGCTCTGTCGCCCAGGCTGGAGTGCAGTGGCCCCATCTCAGCTCACTGCAAGCTCCGCCTCCCGGGTTTATGCCATTCTCCTGCCTCAACCTCCTGAGTAGCTGGGACTACGGGCGCCCGCCACCTCGCCCAGCTGGTTTTTTGTACTTTTTAAAGTAGAGACAGGGTTTTACCGTTGTAGCCAGGATGGTCTCAATCTCCTGACCTCGTGATCCGCCCGTCTCGGCCTCCCAAAGAGCTGGGATTACAGGCTTGAGCCACCACGCCTGGCCTTTTCTGCTTCTTAAAACGGTGTTCCCCTGCCTCTCTCCAATATCCTGTCTCAGAACTCTCAGCCAGATGGTGCCAGGGCCCCAGGCCCTCCTTGGTGCCACCCCTAGCAGGGGAAATCAGCTGCCGGTCTCCAAGGTCTTCCTGGCCTCACTCCTTGCTGGCTCCAAACCCGGAAGTGATGAGGAGAGCGAGGGGATCGAGGCTGTAGCTTCTGGGGAAGCACAGTTTGGAGGCATCTTCGGTCCAGCTCTCCTCTCAGCAGCCCATTCCAGCCTTTTCCTTGTGCTGGAGTGTTAGCCTGTGCTTCCTCACCTCTCAGAAGGGATAATACACATGGGCGGGTGACTCGGACCATGCAGGGCTCGGCCCTGCTGTGGGTAGCACGAGGTCGTCAGTAGGACCCGTGGGCATTTCAGAACAGGCTTGGGAAAGTCACTGGGCTGGGTGGATGCTACCTCCCTCACTCTAGGCCACAGGACTGGCCTGAGGAGCAGAGAAGGAGGAGGCCAGCCTCAGGTCCCAATTGCTGCATCACCAACGTGTTGAGTGGAACCCGAGTGTTTATTTTGTAGAAGCTGCGTTGGAGAGAGCTGAGCTCCTGGCATTTGTGGAGCCTGTTGCTTTCCAGGAGGATGGTCTGGGAGAAGAGCCAGGAGCTGCTGGCCAGCATCCAGGTCTGGGCTGGATTGCATGGCTGGGCTTGCCCAGAGCAGTGAGCCCCACCCACCACCAGCCCATGCCTAGAGGGACAGGGAAGGAGGTCATGGAGGGTGGGGGTGTTTCCAGAGGAGCAGCAAGCTCCACCTGGGCCTCCAAAGCAGGCTGCATGATGGGGGCCCCACCTTGTCACTTCTGATGAAGGAGCTGGGTAGACCCCGTGCCCTCACAATGAGTTTGGGAGAATGCACCCAGGTGAGGCCCTGCTGTGGATAGGTGGGTGGTGCTTAGGAGGTGGGGGAGTGAGGGTGGAGGTGCAGACTGAGTCCCTCCTCCTGGCACACCAGTGCATGGAGGGCAGTGCCTCCTGTGACTCCCCTAAGCAGCGTGGCAGTTGGAAACCCTGTGTGAGTGGCATCCCTGGCCCTGCCTGCATTAAGGTGGGGTCATCAGACTACAGCTCTGGAGTCAGGCTTTGAGTCCTCACTCTGCTACCTACATGCTCTTGTGACCCTGGGCAAGTTGCTTAACCCCCAAGAACCTTTAATTTCTTATCTGAAACTGCAGAGGTGACGCCCCACTCAATGGGCCTGTGGGAAGATTGAGGAGATCAGACCTGCCCACACACGGGCTACCATCTCATACAGGGCTCTGGCGGTGGGCGAGGTGCAGCCTTGGCCCCATGGAGCTATCTCTTGTCTACCAAGTCTTTCTCAGGGAGGACTCTAGGCCATGGGGATAGGATGAACAAAGTCCTGGGCTTGTGACTGTCCAGTGTTGGTTGGTGTGTCCAGGGGCTGGGCCTTGGGGCGCTTCTGGATCCTGGCTGCCTCCTGCCTGGCTGCCTTGTGCCCTCCAGACAATCTCTCCCATGGCTTAGGGGCCCCTGGGAAGAGGCTGAGCTCACACAGGGCCACCCGTTGCAGCTGCATCTGTCGCGGCCACACCTGAAGTATGAGGTGACTATAGTTGGGGGTTGGTCTGGGACCAGGGCCGATCTGACCTTAGACTTAAGTTTGGGAGGAGTGGCAGCAAGTCTGGGGCTCTCTCTGATCCTGGTCAGATGTACTTAGACCTCTGGGATGTGGAAGTTGCCTGATGGCCCTGCCCTGCCCAGCATGGCTTCTCAGCCTGGTGGCCCTGCCTTGCCCAGCATGGCTTCGCAGCCTGGCATGCTTGTCCCTCCCACCTGACAGTGGAGCTTGGGCGGGCCGTGGGCGGCCCTGCTCACTCTCAGCTGTCTTGGCGTCAGCTGGAGGGTTCCCATTTCACTGTTACTTTTGTTTAGGCTGGGAGGTAGTTAAGGTGCTGCTTCTTGGGGGTGGGTTGGGGGGAGCTTCTCCTCAGTCCTCCAACATAGCTCCAGGCCTCATGCAGGAAGCCCCTTTCTGGAAAAGTAAGGGATGGCTTCCGGGGAGGAAGGTGGATGAGAAGGATCCTAGGAGGGCTAGGCGGGGTGGCCTGCTTGGGGCGGTGCCCTTTCCTGGTCTTCACCCTTCTCCCCAGGCCTCCCTCCTGGTTGGGTGTGAGCCAGAAGTTTCAGTCTGGGTGCCTGTGGTGGCCTCCAGGAGGGCACGTTCTGCCTGTAGGAGCCAGACACTGAAGGCAGGGGTATCATGTAGCTGAGACCACACCCTGAGTTTGACCCCCACCTGTGGGCCTGAAGGTGGGCGTGAGATGTGTTCCTGTCTCCCAGAGGCAGGGCCTCCAGAAGGAGCCATGTGGGGGCCCAGCACCTGGAGCGATTCTGAATGCCTGACTTCTTGGAGGGCAAGGCTCTAGGCAAGGTGGGTGTCCAGGCTGGGTTGGGACTGTGCCTCTCAAATTGGGGGCTGGAGTTCTCTGCTTTCTGCCTCCGCAGGGATCACTTTTATCTGAAAACCTCCTCTCTTCTGGCCTTTGAAAGATGCTGACCAGAGCACACTCTCCTGCCTTTTGCTGGGTGCTTAGAAGAAAGGCCTTGAGATGACCCTGTTCCAGCCTCCCCATGGGCCCCTGTAGCCACGTGGACTGACCAGAGGCTCCACACTCGGGCAGGTGTGGGCTGACCTCGCATAGGATCATGGACTAGTGGGTCCCCCAATGCGGGGCTGCTTCGAGTGTCAGGAGGCAGTGAGGGGTGCACAGTGCCCTGCTCTCTGCCATCCCCATTGGCTATTTGGCTGGTCTGCATTTGGAGAGCGAGTAGAGGGATCCAGAGTGCAGGGTGGTCTTGGCCTGGGGCTTTTGACTGCCCTCTGGAGATGCACTGAGGGCCACCCAGCTGGGGAGCAGCTGGGAGGGACAGGAACCTGTTCCCACTGTGGCATCTTTGCCCTTCCAAGCTGTTTCCCCGTCGCCCTTGGTCTCTGTGCCAGTTGAAAAATTGAGGAGAACTAATCCCCTGGGTGGTCTGGAAATCATTAGTGGGAAGAGGGTGTCCTGTGCCCAGGGCTGCAGATGACATGTCCCTCCACACTTTCAGCCCCAGGTTTTCCTACCTCGTGGGGAGGTGAGAGGTCAGGGTGAGTGCTGGGTTTGAGGCTCAGCTGTGCTGTGTGAAGATGAGAGGGGCCCACCTCATCACATGGACAGAAGCCACAGGCTCCTGGGTGGCCCTGAGGGTCCAGTGACACGGCACATGGTAGGGCATACAACAGTGCCCAGTAGGCCGGGCGCGGTGGCTCAAGCCTGTAATCCCAGCACTTTGGGAGGCCGAGATGGGCGGATCACGAGGTCAGGAGATCGAGACCATCCTGGCTAACACAGTGAAACCCAGTCTCTACTAAAAAATACAAAAACAAGTCGGGCCAGGTGGCGGGTGCCTGTAGTCCCAGCTACTCGGGAGGCTGAGGCAGGAGAATGGCGTGAACCCAGGGAGGCAGAGCTTGCAGTGAGCCGAGATTGCGCCACTGCACTCCAGCCTGGGCAACAGAGCGAGACTCCGTCTCAAAAAAAAAAAAAAGTGCCCAGTAAAGGTTAGCTGGTGGTGTTTCCAGGAGGGAACAGGGTATCGTGCTGAGCTTCTGAGATGGGAATGTCCTGTGAAAGCCTCTGTCTGGAGGTTTCATTGGAAGTACAGTTAAATGCAATTAAGTGCCTAAAATTGTATTTTCGTTTACCTTAACCCAGACTCCCAGCAAGATAAAGAGCTGCCCTCGCCCCAAAGAGTTCCTCATGCCCCATCCTGGATAGTCCTGTCAGGGCCAGGCAGTGGGCATTTGTCCCTCGCCCCATCCTGGGCAGTCCTCACCTGTTCCTCACAGCCTGTTCTGCTGTGGTTCTTACCCTCAGTCCGTTTTGCCTATTCTAGAACTTAATGTAAATGGAGTCATGCAGTCTGTACTCGCGCAAAAGGCTTCTTGCACTCAGTGCCATGACTGTGAGGTTCATCCATGTCTCTGCATCATTTCTGCCCTTTGTATTTTTGGCCGAGCGTGGTGGCTCACACCTGTAATCCCAACACTTTGGGAGGCCGAGGTGGACTGATCACGAGGTCAGGAGATTGAGACCATCCTGACTAACACGGGGAAACCCCGTCTCTACTAAAAATACAAAAAATTAGCCGGGCATGGTGGCAGGCGCCTGTAGTCCCAGCTACTTGGGAGAATGGCATGAACCCGGAAGGCGGAGCTTGCAGTGAGCCAACATCACGCCACTGCACTCCAGACTGGGGGACAGAACGAGACTCCACCTCAGAAAAAAAAAAAGTAACACTTTTTTAAAATGTTGAGTATTACAGAAATGAACATAACATGCGGATACTGTGGTTTTTCTATAATCCCAATCCCAGAGATAATCTTATTTAGCAGTTGGGTATGTGTGTCCCCAGGGTTTTTATTGCCACAGAATGGACTTGCTGGGCCCGGTAGGCTCTGACTGGGCCTTGGGCTGCCTTACTGTTAGTTCCTTGAGGGTGAACAGAGCGGGGTGGGGCTGCTGTGGCTGGTCCAGCTTTGCAGGGCCTGGGCATGTGCCACCAGTGGCTTGAGAGGCTGGAGTGGCTTGAGAGGCTGTTCCAGCCGCCTAGCACCTGCCTGGGCCCTGGGCCTGCCGTCAGTGTTCGGGGACATGGCTTTCTGGCTTTTTAGTGGCAGGGACTGGGAAGGGAAGGAAAGGAGAGCAGTTGCGTGTTGACAGTTCCGTAAACAGGGCTGTGCGTCTGCTCTAACAGAAGGCCTGGGAAGGTAACCCCGAGGCTTTGTGTTCCTTCCTGCAGACCTTCTGGGCTCCCCAGAGAGAGCTGGCCCTCCCTCCAGCTGCTGGGGTTCTTGCCCTTCCCAGCTGGGGCCAGTCCATCTACAGGGGAATCCTGAAGCTGAGAGATCCTAACTGGGGAGATAGTTTCTGTGCTACCCTTCTCGCCTCTCCCCTGGACCCCTGAAGACTGTCCCAGGGAGGGGACGGGTCACAGCCTTAGACGAATGCCCAGCTGGCCCCGATAGCCCAGGCCTGCTGCCCCACTGCCCCAGATCCTGGGCGTCCTGGGAGCTAGCGTTCTGGAAGGGCAGTAGGCCAGGGCTGGGCGTGCTAGCCTTGGGGCTGATAGGCCCGCTGCCCGGGCCTGCTGCCAGGGGCTGCTGGGTGCCAGGCGGCATCCTCATCGCAGCCTGCAGTCAGCTGCTGCCAGGGCTGGGCACCAGCATCCGGGCCAGCGCCCAGAGCTGTGTTTCTAGTTACCTGGCACTCCCCGGGTGGGGTCCTCCAGGGTAGGCGCTTGCTGTTTCATGCCCAGCGGTAAGCTGGTAGGGCAGAGCTCTGTGGCTGAGAAGGAAAGAGCAGTGTTTAGTAGGGGTTTTGCAGCAGGATGGCGTGTGCCACCCCCCACCCATCCATGGGGTGAGGCTGCATTGCTGCTTGCAGACACAGTGGTGGCCTAGACGTGGCCCATACTCAGCCCAGCTGGTGTAGATGGCAGACATGGTGGCATTGTGCTTGCTGTGAACTTTCTGCAGGTGGCTCTGACACCCCTGCCTCAAGTGGAGGGCGCAGGGAGGAGCCCTGTCCTGTTCTGTGTCACAGCTGACCCAGCCTGGGGCCATCCTTCCTTGGTGGAGAAACCTAGTCCTAGCCTGGGCTTGTGAAGTGCCTGTCTGGGCCAGGCAGTGGGCACTGATGGAGGGTGTTCCCACCCCCATGGCACTCAGATGCCCCCCAGTCCTATTCTGTCACCCACTCCCTGCACGGCATCCAGTAGCTGGCCTGGCCTCTGGCAAGGTCAGGTGACCCCTGGTTGCAGAGTTTGGCAGATGCTCTGCCCAGCAGGGCTCTGGTTTACTGGGTCCTGAGGGGCAGTGGTTGGGGAGCAGGTGAAGTGGCACAGGGCTGGATGATGGTGTCCGATTGTCTGCAGTTTGCCACCAAGACCCTCTATCCAGTTTTCCGACTGCTCCCGCCAGTGTTTCAGTGGCCCCTGCCTGACTGGCCTCAGCCCAGCGTTAGCCCACCAGGCCTAATCCTCGCTGACTATCGACGCCCTTGGGCTTCCTGCCAACGGAGCTGGTTCTGCTGCCCTCTAGGCCTTTGGTGGGGTCCTGGACCAGCCATGCACCCCACCCCTCACACCCCCCACCCAGAGGGGAGCTGCACTAGGAGCTGGAGAGACAGCTGGCCGGCTTCAGCCTAGGCCTCCCAACCCTGGGCCGGCACCCCGGGTCTGGTCACATTCCTGAGGGACCTGCTGAGCCTCCCTGGCCCTGGGGGTGGAGTGGGGGAAGGGGAAAAGGAGTGGGGGAAGGGGAAACGGAGCCACCGCACGCCCCCTCCCTGACCCTGGCTCTGTTCCATGGGGGCCCAGGCTGTCAGGTGTGGGGTGCAAGGACCCACCACCTCAGGATCCCCCCTCCCTCAGGACCCAGAGCTCTGGGGGTGGGAGGGAGCCCACCCTTTCCTGGTGGCAGCTGCCCAAGGCTTTGGTGGGCCGGTATTGAAAGCCCAGGCCTGCAGCTTGGGCGAGCCCTTAGGCAGCGAAACCTCCAGAGAGGGAGGGCCATGTGGTCTGGCTAGGGGGCTGGGCCCTCTGGGCAGGGAGAGGGTAAGAGTAGATCAGGAAGGGAAGGAACAGGGGAGCCAGAAGCGGTTGAGACTGGTTCTTATAAATAGCCCTTGCACAAGTGGCTCCAATTTTGACCTTTTGTTATGTAAATGTGACCAGCCTGGGAAGGGCCCTGCCCAGGCCTCCTGCCACCACACCCGCAGGCCAGGAATTGTGTGTCTGCCACCAGCGCCCCCTGGCCTAGGTGACCCCTGGGTGTCCATAATCTCCTGTGTGTGTTAGAGCGGGAGGTATCGCACCCTCTGAACTCCCTAGACCTGTTCCCTGGTCCTTACTTTTCCTGGTTGTCGGAAGGGACAACTGTGGCTCTGTGGCCACAGTCTCCTGCTGGGCTGCCCCTGGTGCCCCAGCCAGAGATCCCCGGGTGCTTCCCTTCATTGCCCTTCCCTCTCTTCTTCGCTGATGGCTGTCTGGGTGACTGTGTTCGTCTTCTCTTCCCCAGGTGACCAGGCATTGATGCGCCCCCAGGAAGGCCACGCGCTCAGGAGGCCCCCCCCCCCGCTGGCTGCTGCTCACATGGTGTCTGGGCCCTTGGCATTCCGGTGAGGCGCAGGGGAGGGGGGACCGCCACTGGCCCCTTTCCCCGGAGCTTTCTGGGTGGCGCACAGCCCCACAGCTCGGCGTCTATCTCTGTCTAACCCGTGGTCCTTTGTGTGCACACAGCACTGGGCAGTGTGGAGGGAGCCTGGGGGCCACTGCCCTCTGCCAGCCCCCTTGCCAGTCTCAGGGTACCAGGTGTCTGGGTCCTGGCAGAGCCGGCACTGATGTTTTCTGGGAGCTAAGCGGTTACTGGGGCCCAGTGTGGAAGCCACGCTTTGGGGGCTCTTTGTCCCTGTGGGTTGAGGGGCCAGGGAGCAGAGGAGGATTGGTTCATGAAGTCTTCAGCCCATGAGCACCCTTCTGAGCTGCTGTGGGCTGGGCTGCTAGGCAGAGAGCCACTGCAGGTGCTTGCTGCCTCTTGCTGTTAGGCTCTGAGTGCCAGTGGTGTTCCAGGCTGTGTTGCACCCTTGCGTGTTCACATTGAGCTCCGGCACCTTCAGGGGCCTGTGAATGTTAGGGTTTTCCTTTGTCTTTGCAAACAAGGGCAGGCATGGGGCTGGGGACAGTTTCTGTCATGGGAAGATTGGGTAGAGTGGGACCCTTTCCAAGGCTCTGCTCTGGGAGGCAGGGCAGGACACTGGGAGGGGCAGTAGATCCCAGAGGGCAGCGGCTCAGAGTAGTTTAGCTGCTGAGAGTCTGGACCCTGAACTGTGAGGCTCAGAGCTGCCTGTGGGCCCCGCTGCTCAGTTGTCCAGCAGCCGTGAGTCAGTGAGGAAAGTTCCTGTCTCCACTGGCCCCCTGCCCTGTGGAAGCTTGTGAGCCTGTCCGGGGCACAGGTGGCCACCTGTACACTGGCATGTCTTCCCCAGAACCCTCTTGCTGAGCCATTCTCTGAGGGGCTGTGGTAGGGGTGAGAGGATGGAGCTGGGGGTAGTGTGTTTTGCACTGGGGAGTTGGGCTTAGGGCTGAGGATGGCTTTGAGTCATTCAAAACATTCCAGAGTTATTCTGTACACCGCCGGCCACAGTCCTTGCCTTTTCCCTCAGAGCAGCATTTCTCTCTTCCCCTCCGGGGTCCATCTGGTGCCCACTGTGCATCCGTGTGCCCCGCCCTTGCATTCCCACTGTGGCGTGTCTGGTCCATAGCAGAGGAAGCTGCTCAGTGGGGATGGGAAGCGTGGTGAGGAGCACCCGCTCTCAGAACCCCATGGCTTGCTGCCGCACAAGCAGAAATACACCTGGGTTGGCAGGGTTCCTGCAGAGACCAGTGGCGTCAGTGTGTTTCTTGCTTACTGAACTCGGTTAGCGCCTGTGCCAGTGTGTGTGGCGGAGGCCAGCTGGCCAACTTTCCTAGGCCCAGATGGCGCTGCCCTTCCTAGAGAGGATGGAGGGTTCAGGTGGTGCCAGGTGTTTGGCCCAGACTGCCTTTCCTGCTTGGTACCTGGAAGCCCAGGCTGGGGCAGCACTTGGCACCCGCCCAGAGTGCAAGGTGGCCCAGGGCCTTGGGGAGAGGCGGGGCTGCAGGCTGACTGCAGCATCTGGGAGGCAGCCACATGACTTCTGGCAAAGCCTGGTCAGCCTCTCAGGTGGCTTGGGAGGCATACCAACAGAGCCAAGGCTGCACACCAGACGCTGCTGGCAGTTTGATTTGGGCCCTGCTATATTTCAAAGGGAACATTTAGTTTTGGGGGATTTTTGCCAGCTTTCAAGACAAGCTCCTCTCAGGGAGGCCTCTGCTTTCCTAAGTTTATTTTTTTTAATTTTTATTTATTTTTATTTTTTTTTTGAGACGGAGTCTTGCTCTGTCGCCCGGACTGGAGTGCAGTGGCCGAATCTCAGCTCACTGCAAGCTGCGCCTCCCGGGTTTACGCCATTCTCTTGCCTCAGCCTCCGGAGTAGCTGGGACTACAGGCGCCCGCCACCTCGCCCGGCTAGTTTTTTGTATTTTTAGTAGAGACGGGGTTTCACCGTGTTAGCCAGGATGGTCTCGATCTGCTGACCTCGTGATCCGCCCGTCTCAGCCTCCCAAAGTCCTGGGATTACAGGCTTGAGCCACCGCGCCCGGCTGCTTTCCTAAGTTTAAAGCCATCATTTGGGTCCCCTTCTGGTGCCTGAGGATGTGTCATCGACTTCATTTAGTGTAGAGACAGTAGCCCGGGGTGTGAAACCAAATGCAAATCCCTGTTTCTCTATTTGTCACCTCATCACCCTCCACCTCCGTTTTCTCATTAGTGCAAATGGGGCAGGGGCCTCTGTCCCTTCTCAGTTTGAGTCCTCAGTGAGGGGACACATATACTACGCCTGCATGCAGTAGGCATTGTGGGCTTATGTGCCGTGTACTGTGCCACAGGGCCTGCTGCCCCGTGTGGGGTAAGTTCTGAGGCACTTTGCCTTGTCGAGCCCCACCCTGCCCCAGAGCCCTGGTCGGAGTGTCCCAGTCATCTGACGCGTGCATGCCTGTTCTTGCCCACAGGTGGTGCGCGTGGGCAGGGCGCGGGGACATGGGGCCCGACATGGAGCTGCCCAGCCACTCGAAGCAGCTCCTGCTGCAGCTGAACCAGCAGAGGACCAAGGGCTTCCTGTGTGACGTCATCATCATGGTGGAGAACTCCATCTTCCGGGCCCACAAGAACGTCCTGGCCGCCAGCAGCATCTACTTCAAGTCCCTGGTCCTGCATGACAACCTCATCAACCTGGACACTGACATGGTCAGCTCCACGGTGTTCCAGCAGATCTTGGACTTCATCTACACAGGCAAGCTGCTGCCCAGCGACCAGCCAGCCGAGCCCAACTTCAGCACCCTCCTCACTGCCGCCAGCTACCTCCAGCTGCCTGAGTTGGCAGCCCTCTGCCGCCGCAAACTCAAGCGAGCCGGCAAGCCCTTTGGCTCTGGGCGGGCCGGGGCTGCCGGCATGGGGCGACCCCCCCGCAGCCAGCGGCTGTCCACGGCCTCCGTCATCCAGGCTCGGTATCACGGGCTCGTGGATGGGCGCAAGGGGGCCCACGCCCCACAGGAGCTCCCACAAGCCAAAGGCTCAGACGATGAGCTCTTTCTTGGTGGCTCTAACCAGGATAGCGTACAAGGTCTGGGCCAGGCCGTCTGCCCAGCTGGCGGGGAGGCAGGCCTCGGGGGCTGCAGCAGCAGCACCAACGGGAGCAGTGGGGGCTGTGAGCAGGAGCTGGGCTTGGACTTGTCCAAGAAAAGCCCACCCTTGCCTCCTGCCACCCCAGGTCCCCACCTCACTCCCGATGACCCAGCGCAACTGAGCGACAGCCAACATGGCTCGCCCCCTGCGGCCTCTGCCCCTCCCGTTGCCAACAGTGCCTCTTATTCTGAGCTGGGGGGCACCCCCGATGAGCCCATGGATCTGGAGGGGGCTGAGGACAACCACCTGAGCCTGCTGGAGGCGCCTGGCGGGCAGCCTCGGAAGAGCCTCCGGCACTCCACTCGGAAGAAGGAGTGGGGCAAGAAGGAGCCTGTGGCTGGCTCCCCCTTTGAGCGGAGAGAAGCGGGGCCCAAGGGTCCCTGCCCGGGAGAGGAGGGTGAGGGGGTCGGGGACAGGGTTCCCAATGGTATCCTGGCTGGTGGGGCTGGCCCTAGCGGGCCCTATGGGGAGCCCCCTTACCCCTGCAAGGAGGAGGAGGAAAACGGCAAG
The DNA here is from genome assembly GCF_002776525.5 of Piliocolobus tephrosceles. Lineage (NCBI taxonomy): Eukaryota > Metazoa > Chordata > Mammalia > Primates > Cercopithecidae > Piliocolobus > Piliocolobus tephrosceles. The sequence continues at coordinate 366,289 of NC_045452.1, read as the reverse complement.
GATGCAAGTGAAGATAGCGCGCAGAGCGGGAGCGAGGGGGGCAGCGGCCACGCCAGCGCCCACTACATGTACCGGCAGGAGGGCTACGAGACGGTGTCCTATGGAGACAACTTGTACGTGTGCATCCCCTGTGCCAAGGGCTTCCCCAGTTCCGAGCAGCTCAACGCGCACGTGGAGACTCACACGGAGGAAGAGCTGTTCATCAAGGAAGAGGGGGCCTACGAGACAGGCAGTGGGGGTGCCGAGGAGGAGGCTGAGGACCTGTCAGCGCCCAGCGCGGCCTACGCGGCTGAGCCCCGGCCCTTCAAGTGTTCGGTCTGCGAGAAGACCTACAAGGACCCAGCCACGCTGCGGCAGCACGAGAAGACACACTGGCTGACACGGCCCTTCCCCTGCAACATCTGTGGCAAGATGTTCACGCAGCGCGGCACCATGACACGCCACATGCGGAGCCACCTGGGCCTGAAGCCCTTCGCCTGCGATGAGTGTGGCATGCGCTTCACCCGCCAGTACCGCCTCACTGAGCACATGCGTGTGCACTCGGGCGAGAAGCCTTACGAGTGCCAGCTGTGCGGGGGCAAGTTCACCCAGCAGCGCAACCTCATCAGCCACCTGCGCATGCACACTTCCCCCTCCTAGAAGCCAAAGACCCGCGGGCGCCCTCTGCCACCTTGCTCCCCGGGAACCCATGGAAGGAGAAGCGAGGTGATGCAGCGGCAGGGGCGAGACCCTGGGTCCAGTGGAGGCTCCGGGTGGCCCCTCTGGCCCCCACTGCCCACACCCAGAGCTTTAATCGACAGTCTGTACCAAGCAGAGCCGAGAGGAGGGAAGCCAGGGGTCCCAGCCCGTCTACCTCCCCATCCTACCCAGGCCCCCAGCTCCCCGCGGGGGCCACCCCAGGGCCTGTGGGCTGGGTCACGTGGGTCTCGCTGGGACCTGGTCCCTTTGCTGCAGGCGGCTTGGAGAAAGAGGGCAGTGGGACGCTGGCCACAGCCAGGGTGGTGTCAGGAGCAGGCCCCACCCCGCTAGCCGTATCTGTGTGTGTGCACGTGTGCTTGTGTCTGTGCGGGCGCATGCGGCCCTGGTTCTGCAGGGAACAGGTGCTGGGGGTGCAGATCCCTCCCTCCTTGAGCCAGGGTGGCACTGCTTACTGGCGCTGGGACAGTCAGGGTGACCCCATCGCCTACCTCTCTACAACTAAAGAGCCCTCTGGGCCTGTGTTGCTGTTATTCCTACTGATCTGCTCCTCTGTTTTTCTTTTTGATTTTTGTTCTTTAAACCAAAACAAACAATAGCTTATTTTCTTCCCGCCCCCTCCGGGGCTGAGCCTGGGTCTGAAGACTGAATGTAACAGGGGCCGCTGGCCCTCCTGCGCGTCCCCCGGCTCTGGCGCTGCAGGGGTGCTGGTGCGCCACCTCTCCAGGCCCCAGAAGCCCTTCTTGCCCAAAGGCTTCCCTGGTCCCTGAGCCCTGCCTCGGCTGCCTCAGGAGAGAGTGCTTTTCCTGTAGTTTCCAAGAAATATTCTTTGTTTAGAGGTACTTGTTTTTTATTAAGAGAAAAACCAGTGTAACGTTTATGTGACTGTTTGAACTGGAAGGTCTGGGGTTCCGGGGGGTGGGGGGAGGCTGGACTCGATGCCGGGGCCGTCGGTACTCTTGTTTTCATTTGTGTGTGTGTGTGTGTGTGTCTGTGGTGTGTGCCGTACGCATGGGCAGACGTTTCGCTTTCCCTGCTTCCTCACTGAACAAGGTGGAGACTTCTGACCTTTTGCTACCTCTTGAATTCGTGACAACAGTATGTTGGTGACTGGCAGTGGAAGCCCTTGACAAGCACCCAGGAAGTCGTGTGCAGGAGCCAGCAGGGTGCCGAGTGGCCCAGTGCTTGCAGCTCACCTGTGTGTTTTCCCTTTGAGCCTTGGGCCACATCCATTCCAAAGGGACCCTGGCAACCCGGGCACATGAACCTCTGTTTGTGGCGTAGGGGAGGGGTGTGAGGCCCCAGCCTGGAGCCAGGTACTGGGTGCTGACGGGAGCCATGAGGAGGGTGGCAGTTCTTTGCAGCTCCCGGCCAGGGTGAGGGAGAAGTGAGCCCTCATCCTGGCACTCCCACCCTCCATTCCTGCAAGAGTTTGAGCTTGAGAGAGCTGACCACAGGGCCCTCCGGGGAACAGGGATTGCACTTCCCTGAGCAGTCCTGGCCCCCGGCCACCGTCTAGGGGCCAACCTCTCGAAACCCCTCATCTTGGGCTTCCTCAGCCAGCCTCAGATACTTCCATGGGCCCCAAAGTGGGCTCTCAAGGCCAGACCAAGGTTGCTGATCTCAGTCCCACTGTCTTCAGCCAGCTGGAGCTGTGGGGTTGGGCCGGCAGGCTTTATCGTCATCTTGCTTCACCATTTTTTTTTTTGTTTTCTCTTTTCATTCTATTTTAAGTTTAGACCAAAAAAATACAGAGTCATCCCCTACCCCCACCCCTCTAGAGACCCTCCAGCTAAAAACAGAGACTGAGTTCAGGGACCCAAGTGGGGAGCGGCGTGTTTGGGGTGAGGGAGTCGGGCAGATGGGGCTCCTGGCTGAGCCCTCCCTGTGGTGATCCCAGCCTGAGACGGCCCCTCTTCCCTCCTTGTGGTGGGAAACAGAACTGGGTCCTGGGTCTCAGGTTCCAGCAAGTCAGGCTGGGGACCTGGGGGGAGGAGACCCATGAACTCCACCCTTACTCAGGGGGCCCCCGCTGTCCTGACCCTACCCCACCCCATCAGCACTTAAGCCACATGACACAAAGTCTGTACGGCACGGGAAATGTGCACACATCTGGCCGTGTGCGTGGCCTCCCGGGCTGTGGGCAGCCGCATCTGTGAGGTGACTTGTGTAAGTAGGTGATTCCTTTGCAGAACTTCAGGGACTGGGAGCAGAGGCCCCTCACTCAGCGACGTTTGTGCGACATAGTATTGTACCCACCTTAGTATTGTATCGAGCCTTTTCTGTATTTTAATGAGAAAGCAGAACACTAGTTTCCTATTTAAGACTTTAAGGGGTTTTGGGACAGGGCGGGATTAACACAACATTTGGCTTTGTTTTCTTTTTCCTTTGATTTCCACGTTGGGTGTGTGCGAGTGTGTGTGTGTGGAGATGTTAAGAGCCTCACAAGGAAACTGGGTTATTGGAGGCCAAGGCGGCTTACAGTTCTCTGCGTTCGTCACTTAATTCCTGAATGTTTCGGAGAAACAGGAATCAGAAAATAGCAGATATCATGTAGGAAAGAGAGGATAAACAAAGAAAAAAGAAAAAAAAATAAGCTCATACCCAAATTCACAAAGCCTATTTTTTAAACCAAAGCACATTTTGAATGAGTATGGAACCTCCATGGGCTCAGAAAAAAGATACTAATATATTTATCTCATTGTTTACATAAGCTTTTACAGTTTCAGACCTCAGCAGCTGTAAGGCCAGTCCAGGGAACCCTCCCCTGCTGCTGGAAGCCCTTCTGAGTTGGCCCTGGAGTGGTTCACGAGCAGAGAAGGGCAGCCCTGGGACTGGGGAAGGGACTGGAAGCCTCCCTGGAGTCACCTGAACCCTCGTCCCCATTCCCAGGGCCCCTCCAAGCCCAGCTGGCACCAAAGAGCTTGGGCCCGTGCTGACCAACCCCCAAGGCCCTCTGGCCGGACCACACTGGTCCTGACCAGCTAGCCTACATGGGGATGGCTGTCAGTTCTGGCCACAGGACCCGAGTCTGGGCTTGGGTCCCCTGCTGCTCTGCCCGTGACCCTCGGGGATGGGTTGATGTGAGGGTCCCACTCAAGCCAAAAAGCCGGGACCTTTGCACGGCTCAGTCGACTCTGGTGTGTCCCCAGGAGTGGGGACCCCTAACCCCACCCCAGACAGCGGAGGGGGCTGACTGGGTCTGGTCCTTACCAACATAGACGGTGCAAACACTCTTAACAGTGTTGTTTTTGTATCAATATGTTTGTGCAGTGATGAATGTATTTATTTCTCAGACTTGGGGCGAGTGAGCGGGTGGCAGGCCGGGCTCCGCCACTGCACGCTCCCGCCAGACCGAGCCCCAGCAAGGGCTCCTCCAGGATTGCAAAAAAAAGGAAGAGAAAAGATGAACCTTTAAGCAAATAAGAATCTCAGAGACTTGCAGCATAGCCATACACCTCAGCCTGTGAAATGAGCAATCCGGACCCTCGCCGACTTTCCCCACCTCAGGCAGCCGTGTGTGTTTCCCGTTCGTCACCACTCGGGGGCGCCGGGCCGCCTACCCAGTCCCCCAACCCGTCAGTGTTCACTGGACCTCAGACCCCATGCAGGAGTGCGATCCGGGCTGGGCCGCTGGGCAGGCTGACCCCCTGCCCTCCGGCCATCCTGAGTTGGGGTGAGGCCTGGGCAGCCGAAGGGCAGGGCTCAGGGAGCAGGAGGCTGCATCCGTCCACCCCCCAGGCGTGGGGGACAAAAGCCAAAGGCGCCAGGCCTTAGAGCAGACAAGGGCTCTCAGCCCTGGCATGCCCCCTAAAGGGACCAAGGTCCTCCTATTTCCCAGTACCCCGTCGGGGCAGATGTTACTGAACCTGTGAATCAAGATGCCAGGAGTGAGGGGCTGGGGAGGGACCTAACTGGAGCCTCAGTCTGACATTCCACGCCGGGGTGGGGGTGGGCATGAGCGGTGGGAGCAGAGGCTGCCCAGGACCCCCTTCCTAGGATGCCCCGGCTTCAGTCACCCCACTTTAACTTTCTACCAGGACCCCCTCCCCTTACCTCACCTTGCTATTTATTGCTGTAATTTATTGACCTCAAAAATGCTGCATAACAGACCTCACTGGGGTAGGGAGGATCCCTAGGGCTCCCACCCTCCACTTGGCGGGCCCCGTGGGGCCAGGTGCTGAGGGGAACCTCTCTACCCCACCCATCACTAGCTTCCCTCTGCCCTCCCCCGCCCGGCGGGGGGGGGCCCAGGTTGGGCACTGGCTCATTTCTCGCAAATACCTCGAAGGGGAGGGGGGAGGGATGGGGTTATAGCTGTTTTGTTTAATTGGAACTGGAAGAGGGATCATGTTTTGTTTTATGCCCTTCCCAGAAGCGGGGAGGGACACCGGGATCGCACTCCTGTACTGGCCACCGCCGCTGTCACTCGTCACATTGAGTTCATGTCCCTTGAGAGTTTGTGTAAATTCAGGTCAGAACTGCAGCTACACAGCTGCCCAGTGTCATAGAAAGAAAAGCAATTCACCAACGACTGATCTCTCCATTCAGAAGTGTGCAGTCTTAATGTACAGTGATGAGAAACTGTTATTTTATGATCTTTTCATTAAAAGCTTGATTGAAAACTGGTGTGGGACCTCCATTTTCTGCTTTGGCTGTTCTCTCTAGCAAAGTGACATAGCTTCTAAGTCTTAGGAGGGTGGGGTCTGGGATGGGCATCTGCCTGCCACCATTCAGTGGTGCTTGGTGGTGAGGTGCTTGGTGGGTCCTGGGGTTGTGCACTGGGCCAGTGGACTAGCACTTTGGTGTCAGTATGCTCTTGGGCAGTGTTGGCCTGAGTTAGCTGAGGCTGTCTGGGAAGCAGTGATGTGTGCACAGTTACAGCAGCATGGACCTGGTGACTGGGAAGAGGAGGATGGCTGTCCAGTGCCTGGGACCCCTCATTGGAGCGGCAGAGTTGGGGCTGAGGAAGGACTGGGGCAAGGCGAGGGCTGTTCCCTTCTGCTCACTGCTGCTTCCTGCTGCTTGGCCTGAGGGGAGGGGAGAGAGGAAGGAAAATGGTTAATACTCCCCAGGGACCACCCAGAATGGGGATCCTAGTGTGAATACCCAGGAGGAGGAGCAGGGATGGGGGGGACTGCAGGAATCCGTGGTGGCTCCTGGCAGCCGGAGATGAATCCAGTGACCCCAGACTCCAGAAGAGCTTGAGCACAGATACTCTTTAAGTCTTGGTGAGTTCTGTTCAGTTGATTTAAAATGATTTTTCGGCTTTATCAAAGTAATTCCTGAATAGAATTTAATTTAAGTGGTTCTCAAAAAGGCTTAAAAACTAGTTTGTCTCCCCAACTCCATCCCATACCATACTATATAATGTGAATCACTTTGAATTATTTTAGCACTTTTTCCTGCATTTATCTCTACGTGTCTAAATAGTATTCTTACACTGCTGTCTTATTCATTCTGTTTTGGAGTCTGGACTTACTATCAATAAGGATTTTAGTTCATTTGTACTCTCTTCTCCCTAATTTATATCCACCAAATAGTTGTCAAATGTGTAGTTTGATCTAGAGGTTGGCAAACTTTCTATTAAGTAGTCAGATTGTAAAAAAAAAAAAAAAAAAAAAAAATTATATATATATTTACTCCAGCTTTTGTCTAGGCTGGAGAGCAGTGGATCATAGCTTACTGTAACCTCAAACTCCTGGGCTCAAGTAATCCTCCTACCACAGCCTCCCATGTGCTGGGACTGCAGGTGTGAGCTACCACATCCAGCTAATTTTTTTTGTTTTTGTAGAGACAGGGTCTTGCCATCTTGTTAGGCTAGTGTTGAACTCCTGGCTTTAAGTGATCCTCTTAACTTGGCCACTGCATCTGGCCTCATTGATGGCTACTTTTGCACTACGACAGAAGGCTAAGTAGTCACAACAGAGATGGTATGACCTGCAGAGCCTGAAATATTTACTATCTGTCAGCCAGATGCGGTGGCTCACGCCTGTAATCCCAGCACTTGGGGGTGTTAGGCGGGTGGATCATGAGGTCAGTAGATCGAGGCCATCCTGGTTAACATGGTGAAACCCCGTCTCTACTAAAATACAAAAAATTAAGACGGGGGTAGTGGCAGGCGCCTGTAGTCCCAGCTCCTCAGGAGGCTGAGGCAGGGGAATCGCCTGAACCCAGGAGGCAGAGGCTGCAGTGAGCCGAGATCACGCCACTGCACTCCAGCCTGGTGACAGAGTGAGACTCCATCTCAAAAAAAAAAAATTAAATTAAATTAGCTGAGCATGGTGGAGTGCACCTATGGTCCTAGCTACTTGGGAGGCTGTGGTGGGAAAATCACCTGAGCCTGGGAAGTTGAGGCTGCAGTGACCTGTGATCGTGGCACAGTACTGTAGCTTGGGCAACAGAGGAGACTGTCTCAAAACAAAACAAAAAATCATAAACTTCATTTATAAAAACAGGTGCAGGAGGATGTGATTTGCCAATCTGTCCCTATTGTGATCACTATGTAAATTTGTTTACTTACTGCTAAGCTGGGTAAGATAATGGGTCTTCATCTCCTTTTTTGTACAATTTCTTTTCTTTTTTTCTTCTTTTTTTTAATTTTTGGAGATGGAGTCTTGCTCTGTCACCTAGGCTGGAGTGCAATGGCGCAATCTTGGCTCACTACAACCTCCACCTCCTGGGTTCAAGCGATTCTCTTGCCTCAGCCTCCCAAGTAGTTGGGATTACAGATGCCCACCACCATGCCTAGCTAATTTTTATATTTTTAGTAGAGAGGGGGTTTGCCACATTGGTCAGGCTGGTCTCGAACTCCTGCCTTCCAGAGATCTGCCCGCCTTGGCCCTCAAAGTGCTGTGATCACAGGTGTGAGCTACTGTGCCCGGCCTTTTGTACAGTTTTTTGTTTTTCTTTTTTCTTTTTCTTTTTGGGACACGATCTCACTCTGTCACCCAGACTGGAGTGCAGTGGCGCTATCACGGCTCACTGTAGCTTCAACCTGCTTGGCTCAAGTGATCCTTCTCTCTCAGACTTCAAGTAGCTGGGACTACAGGTGTGCACAACCACACTTGGCTAATTCTTTAAATTTTTGTAGAGATGGGGTTTCACTGTATTGTCCAGGCTGATCTCAAACTCCTGAGATCAAGCGATTCACCCACCTTGGCCCCCAAAGTTTTGAAGTTACAGGCCTGAGCCACTGGCCAATTTCTTGTTTATGTTTTTTCCCTCCCCCTTCTCCCCCCCCCCCCTCCCCTCCCCTCCCCTCCCCTCTCCTCCCCTCCCCTCCCCTTTCTGACAGGGTCTCGCTTTTTTGCCCAGACTGGAGTGCACTGGTGCCATTTTGGCTCACTACAACCTCCACTTCCGGGTTCAGGTGATTCTCATGCCTCAGCCTCCTGAGTAACTGGGACTACAGGTGCACACTGCCATGCCTGGCATGCATGCATATATATATATATATATATTTATGTATTTTGTATTTTTAGTAGAGATGGTGTTTCACCGTGTTGCCTAGGCTGGTCTTGAACTCCCAGCCTCAAGTGATATGCCCACCTTGGCCTTCTGAAGTGCTGGGATTACAGGTATGAGCTACTTTGCCTGGCCTCTTGTTTTTCTTTTTTCTTTTTCTTTTTTTTTTGAGATGGAGTCTTGCTGTGTCGCCCAGGCTGGAGTGCAGTGGTGCGATCTCGGCTCACTGCAAGCTCCGCCTCCTGGGTTCACGCCATTCTCCCGCCTCAGCCTCCAAGTAGCTGGGACTACAGGCGCCCGCCACCACGCCCGGCTAGTTTTTTGTATTTTTAGTAGAGATGAAGTTTCACCATGTTAGCCAGGATGGTCTTGATCTCCTGACCTTGTGATCCACCCGCCTCGGCCTCCCAAAGTGCTGGGATTACAGGCTTGAGCCACCGCGCCCGGCCGGCCTCTTGTTTTTCTTAAAAATTATTTGATTATTTTGATTGCCCAGTTAGAGTCTCTGTCTTCTTTCCCCCTTCAACTCTGTGAAACACCTCCAGTACAGTTTTCCACACAGTGAGACACTATCTGTGCTGTTATTTCCAACCCCTACCACCGCAGGGGACATCCTGGAGTCCGCACAGATGTGGGCTAGGGTTCCTCCTGCCGTTGTCCTGCATTAGCAGCCCTGTCTTGTGGATCTCATGTACTCTCTTTCTTGAATTACAAGCTTGTTTTGGTGGCACAGTTCCTCTGGTGCAATTCTGAGAAAGAGCATATGGGAAGTAGGATTTTTAAGACTTTGAAGTTTGAAAATGCTTGTAAACTATATGGAATTGATATTTTGGCTGGGTATAGAATTGTGGTTTGGATATCCTTTTCCCACTGGATTTTTAAGGTGGTGTTCCCATGGCTTCTACCTTCTAATGTGATGAAAGGTCTAACTTGTTTTGTATGTGCCCTGATTTCCTCCCTGGAAGCATTGAGGAACCTCTGTTTTATGTGGTTTGCCCATTCCTTGGGCTAGGCACTTGATGGCTAGGTTTTACTCCAGAGACTCATTCCCTTCAGTAAAGTCCTACTGATTTTTTTTTTTTTTTTTTTTTTTGAGACGGAGTCTCGCTCTGTCGCCCGGGCTGGAGTGCAGTGGCCGGATCTCAACTTGCTGCAAGCTCCGCCTCCCGGGTTTTTACGCCATTCTCCTGCCTCAGCCTCCCGAGTAGCTGGGACTACAGGCGCTTGCCATCATGCCCAGCTAATTTTGGGGGCTTTTATTTGTTTTTGAGATGGAGTCTCACTCTGTCACCTAGGCTGGAGTGCAGTGGTACAATCTCAGCTCATTGCAACCTCCGCCTCTCAAGTTCAAGTGATTCTCCTCCCTCAGCCTCCCGAGTAGCTGGGATTATAGGTGCTTGCCATCATACCCGGGTAATTTTTTGTGTTTCTAGTAGAGACAGGGTTTTACCAGGTTGGTCAGGCTGGTCTTGAATTCCTGACCTAAAGCGATCTACCCGCCTTGGTCTCCCCAAGTGCTGGGATTATAGGCAGGAGCCACCGCACCTTACCTGATTTTTATATTTTTCAATAATTTTAAAGACTTTTCTCAAACGTTGGGTAGTGTTGACAGTTTGTTCATATTTAAGAAGGAGACCTGAAAAAGCTGCTTGGAACCAACTAAATGGCGCCTGATATGTATGCTTTTCCTCACACCTGTCCTTGCATGGTGGGGTGGAAGGGAAGCACACATCACATGTGCTTTTCTCCATAAGGAGAAAAGCAAGGTGAAATACTGTATTGCAGCCTGAGCTGAAGTCGGGGCTTGGTTAGAGGGTACTTACTTGGTTACAGATCAACACCAGGTTTGGAGTGGTAGGCAGTAACGTTTCCTTAGTAATGTGTCTTACTTGTTTAAAACTTGCTTCTTGGCCAGGCGTGATAGCTCACGCCTGTAATCACAGCACTTTGGGAGGCCCAAGGTGGGTGGATCACCTGAAGTCAGGAGTTCAAGACCAGCGTGGCCAACATGGCGAAACCCTGTCTCTATTAAAAATACAAAAAGTAGCCAGGCATTGTGGTGGGCACCTGTAATCCCAGCTACTCGGGAGGCTGAGGCAGGAGAATCGTTTGAACCTGGGAGGCGGAGATTGCAGTGAGCCAAGATCGCGCCACTGCACTCCAGCCTGGGCGACAGAGACTCTATCTTTAAAAGAAAAAAATAAGTCATTTTCCAAAAGCTATTTGAGGTGGATTTCAGTAAAAGACTTCTATGGAGTGGAGAATGTTTGATACAGTAAAAGAACAGGAGTAGGAGAAAGCTGCCATGCTTCCCAGGGGGCTAAAATGTGTGGCTGAGCATCCTATTTGGCTCCGTGTGCCCAAGGTGTCCCTCCGCCCTGCTCCCAAAAAGAGGAGGGATGGGAAAAAAGCAAAGGTGGGGAAGTGGGAATTGGAGGTGGTTTTCATCTTCGTACATAAGGAAGTGTCCCTATGCTAAATATTCCAAGAAATGTTTCCCATAGGACTTACTTTTTTTTCTTTCTTCTGAGACTGAATATCGCTCTGTCGCCCAGGCTGGAATGCAGTGGCATGATCTCAGCTCACTGCAACCTCCGCCTCCCAGGTTCAAGCAATTCTCCTGCCTCAGCCTCCCGAGTACCTGGGACTACAGGCACGTGCCACCATGCCCAGCTAATTTTTGTATTTTTAGTAAGACGGGTTTCACCATGTTGGCCAGGCTGGTCTCAAACTCCTGACTTAAGGATTTGCCCACCTTGGCTTCTGAAAGTGCTGAGATTACAGGCTTGAGCCACCATGCCCAGCCTCCAATAGGACTTTTTAAAGGACATTCACTAAGCAAATATAGAAGGAAGCTTGTGAATGGCTTTTTCTCAAAATGACCTGGGTAAAATTAGACTGTGTCATTAGAGGTCACTAGTGTTGTGCCGCAAAATGTTACTTTTGCCAATGGCAGGATGCAACCCCTACCTCCACCGTGCTATAAGGTAGTGTGCAGCATCCATACTGATCACCTTTCCAGAATCGCATAAGAGTGTGGACGTGTGTAAGCCCTAGGTTTGGGTGGCTGGTACTTGGTCTTGTAGCCCCCTGTCCTGGGCCTCACTCATGCTGTCCACCCATGCGGCACAGGCTGGGCTTGGCCTTTCCGCTGCTCCAGGCTGGGGTGGAAAGAGCCAACTGGGAGGTGGCAGGAAGCCCCCCACAGACCAGGAAGCTGCACAGACCCCATGCTGAAGGAAGAAGTCATCAAGGGGCCGAGCGGGGACCAGGGTTGGGAAAGGCAGCCAGGGCTGCAGGCTCCCTGGAAGGCCAGAGCTGGCCAGGGGTGCAGCAGCCGAGGCCTCTCCCTGCAGTGCAGGCTGCGTCCTTTCCCATGCAAAGGCTCGCCTCTGTGCTGTGGAGACCAGATGGGAGGCTGGAGGGCCTTGGTGGCAGTGTAAGAGGCTGGGCCACCAGCAGGGCCCAGGTGTCTTTCTCAGTGTGCCTGGCGCTAATGAGAATCCTGCCCTGGGTAGATGACTGAGGAGAGCTCACCTGTCCCTGTGCCCAGACACTTTCTGAGCCAGGTGGCCTCCCCTAATGCCACTGACCAGTGGATTTAAGAAAATGTTGGCCCCCAGCCGGGTGCAGTGGCTCACGCCTGTAATCCCAGCACTTTGGGAGACCGAGGCAGGCGGATCACAAGGTCAGGAGATCGAGACCATCGTGGGTAACACAGTGAAAACCCGTCTCTACTAAAAATACAAAAAATTAGGCGTGGTGGCGGGTGCCTGTAATACCAGCTACTCGGGAGGCTGAGGCACGAGAATGGCGTGAACCCGGGAGGTGGAGCTTGCAGTGAGCCCAGATCGTGCCACTGTACTCCAGCTAGGGGAGAAAGCGAGACTCCCTCTTAAAAAAAAAAAAGTGTTGGCCCCCGTGGCCAGGTGCGGTGGCTCATATCTGTAATCCCAGCACTTTGGGAGGCTGAGTTGGGCAGATCACTTGAAGTCAGCAGTTCAAGACCAGCCTGGTCAACAGGGTGAAACCCCATCTCTACTTAAAATACAAAAAATTAGCTGGGCATGGTGGTAGGCACCTGTAATCCCAGCCACTTGGGAGGCTGAGGCAGGAGAATTGCTTGAACCCAGGTGGCAGAAGTTGCAGTGAACCGAGATCGCACCACTGCACTCCACCCTGGGCGATAGAGTGAGACTCCATGTCAAAAAAAAAAAAAAAAAAAAGTCAGTCCCCAGTGATTTTGGGATTTGGGATTTTTGCCTATTCATGTTCAGCTCCTCTTTCTGGCCAAGGTAACAATGAGTTGCCTCCTGCAGGGTCCCTGCTGTGAAATCAGGCCACCACTCAGGCCGTCCCATGCTTCTTGATCAGCAGGCCGCACCTCCAGGTCAGCTGAAAGGAGCCCAGAGCATTTGAATCCCAGCCCCCACCAGCTGTGGCCTTTGCCTTGGACAGATGCCATGTCTCTGAGGTGCAGACGGGCTGGCTGTCCATTCAGGTGTCAGAGCATTTAAGTGTGTGTGGTGTTGCGAGCCCTGGGTTTGTCAATGGAGGGAACGGTGCACAAGATATGATCCGTGAGCTCTTGGATCCTGGAATGCTTGGGGAAGACAGGCCAGCCTTGGAGGCTCAGCCTGTGGTCCCAGCTACCTGGGAGGCTGAAGTGGGAGGATTGCTTGAGCCTGGGAGGTGGAGGCTGCGGTGAGCCAGGATTATGCTACTGAACTCCAGCCTGGATGACAGAGTGAGACCCTATCTCAAATAAATAAATAAATAAAGCATCCTTGGTAGTGCTGAGTACTGTGGGGACACAGTTACAATTGGGGATGGGTGGCCTGAGAAGGCTTCCCAAGAAATGGCATTAGGGTGAGGCCACAGGAAGTGAGGGAGGGGCTGGGCAGAGGAATGAGCAGGCACAGAGGCCCTGTGGCAGCAGACTGCACAGCGGCAGGAGCGGTCCTGGTGGCTCCGGGCCCAGGAGCCATGTTGGGACTTGGACTTGTGCTCTCTGAGGGTCTGAGAGGCCCTGCTGGCTGCTGGAGGAAGGCAGGGTGGGGGCAGGTAGGCTCCTTAGGAGCTCTCGGAATGGTGTAGTCCAGAGCGATGGTGTTGAAGGTGGTAAGCAGGGGTCAGAACTTGGAGGTTCACGTTTAATTTAAAGCTGTTTAGTGAGCACTTGTGAGTCACTGACACTTTGTAAACATCAGCTCGTTTACTCTGTGTGGCAATCAGGCTGAGGTGGACAGCATCTCCTGAGGAAGTAAGGGGCAGATGGGCCAGCAGTTTGCAATGGAAGAGCCCCGAGGGCTTGGGGACAGGCTGGAGGAAGGGTGTGAGGCGGGACGGGAGGTAAGGACAGCGTCAGGGTTTCTATGCCTACACGAAAGAGTGGGAGAAGAGCAGGACTCACCCAGGGAGCCACGGGGACGCCGCGCTGAAGAGGAATGGCTGTGAGGCTAGAGGGGACATGGCCAGGTGCACAAGGGTCACTCGGCTGAGTGTGGCAAGTGGGCAAGTCAGGGAGAGCTGACCCCCAATAATGCTAAAACCAAAATCAATAAATGCGTAAATACAACACAGTTCATCCTGGCTGTAGTGGGAGGATGGCTGGGGTCCCTGAGGCTGGCAGGGCCCAAAGGCTGGAGGACTTTGACTGCCCTAGGCAAGGATTTTGGATTTTATTATTTTTACTACTATTTCTTTTTCTTTTTCTTTCTTTTTTGAGATGTAGTCTTGCTCTGTCGCCCAGGCTAGAGTGCAGTGACACCATATCTACTCACTGCAAGCTCCGCCTCCCGGGTTCGCGCCATTCTTCTGCCTCAGCTTCCCCAGTAGCTGGGACTACAGGCGCCTGCCACCACGCCCGACTAATTTTTTTTTTGTATTTTTAGTAGAGACGGAGTTTCACCGTGTTAGCCAGGATGGTCGCGATCTCCTGACCTCTTGATCCGCCTGCCTTGGCCTCCCGAAGTGCTGGGATTACCGGTGTGAGCTACCGCGCCCGGCCTTTTTCTTTTTGAGATGGAGCCTTGCTCTGTCTCCCAGGCTGGAGTGCAGTGGCACGATCATGGCTCACTTTAGCCTCACACTCCTGGGCTCAAGCAGTCTTCCTGCTTCAACCTCCTGAGTAGCTGGGACTATAGGAATGCCCCACCACACCTGACTAATTTAATTTTTTTTTTTTTTTTTTTTTTTTTTT
>NC_045452.1:278595-351824 GCF_002776525.5 Piliocolobus tephrosceles | reverse complement strand
TTTTTTTTTTTTTTTTTTTTGAGACAGAGTCTCGTTCTGTCTCCCAGGCTGGGGTGCAGTGGCGTGATCTCGGCTCACTGCAAGTTCTGCCTCCCGGGTTCACGCCATTCTCCTGCCTCAGCCTCCCGAGTAGCTGGGACTATAGGTGCCCGCCATCACGCCTGGCTAATTTTTTTGTATTTTTAGTAGAGACGGGGTTTCACCATGTTAGCCAGGATGGTCTTGATCTCCTGACCTCGTGATCCGCCCGCCTTGGCCTCCAAAAGTGCTAGGATTACAGGCGTGAGCCACTGCGCCTGGCCTAAATTTTTTTTTTTTTTTTTTTTTTTGTAGAGGTTTACTATATTGCCTAGGCTGGTCTTGAACTTGGGTTCAAGCAATCCTCCCACCTCAGACACCCAAAGTGTTGGGATTACAATTGTGAGCAACCGTGCCCAACAGATTTTATTTTTATCTTTATTTTTGAGACATGGTCTCACTCTATCACCCAGGCTAGAGTACAGTGGCATGATCACAGCTCACTGCAGCCTTGACTTCCAGGGCTAAATAATCCTCCCACTTTAGCCTCCCTAGTAGCTGGGACTACAGGCGCACACCACCATGCCCAGCTTTTTTTTTTTTTTTTGTATTTTTTGTAGAGATGAAGTTTCGCCGTTTTGTTCACTGCCATTTTGTTCAGGCTAGTCTCAAACTCCTGGGCTCAAGCTATCTGCCTGCCTCAGCCTCCCAAAGTGTGGTGATTTCAAGGGTGAGTCACCATACCTGGCCCAGATTTTATTATTTAAGTTAATATTTTGTTTTTGTTGCTTAACTGATCCTTTTCATCAGTTTCTTACAACCAGGCGCGGTGGCTCACGCCTGTAATCCCAGCACTTTGGGAGGCTGAGACAGGTGAATTGCTTGAGCCCAGGAGTCTGAGACCAGCCTAGGCAACACAGTGAATCCCTGTCTTTACTAAAAATTTTTGTGTGTTTTTTTTTTTTTTGAGATGAAGTTTCACTCTTGTCGCCCAGGCTGAAATGCAATAGTGCAATCTAGGCTCACTGCAACCTCTGACTCCTGGGTTCAAGTCATTCTCCTGCCTTAGCCTCCCGAGTAGCTGGGACTACAGGTGCCCACCACCAAGCCCGGCTAATTTTTATATTTTTAGTAGAGACGAGTTTTCACCATGTTGGCCAGACCTCAGGTGATCTGCTCTCCTCAGCCTCCCAAAGTGCTGGAATTACAGGCGTGACCCACTGCACCCAGTCTACTAAACTTTTTTTTTTTTTTTTAGATGGAGTCTCGCTCTGTCTCCTAGGCTGGAGTGCAGTGGGGGATCTCAGCTCACTGCAAGCTCCGCTTCCCCGGTTCATGCCATTCTCCTGCCTCAGCCTTCCAAGTAGCTGGGACTACAGGCGCCCACCACCATGCCCGGCTAATTTTTTTGAAGTTTTTAATAGAGACAGGGTTTCACCGTGTTAGCCAGGATGGTCTCGATCTCCTGACCTCGTGATCCACCTGCCTCAGCCTCCCAAAGTGCTGGGATTACAGGCGTGAGCCACCGTGCCCGGCCTAAACTTTTTTTTTAATTAGCTGGGTGTGATTGAGGCTGGATACTGTGGCTCATGCCTGTAATCCTAGCACTTTGGGAGGCAGGTGGTTTGCCTGAGCTCAGGAGTTCAAGACCAGCCTGGGCAACATGGCGAAACCCCGTCTCTACTAAAAATACAACAACAACAAAAAAATTGGCCAGGCTCAGTGGCTCACGCCTATAATCCCAGCACTTTGGGAGACCAAGGCGGGTGTATTACCTGAGGTCAGGAGTTCAGGACCAGCCTGGCCAACATGGTGAAACCCCATCTCTACCAAAAAATACAAAAATTAGCTGGGTGGTGGCGGGTGTCTGTAATACCAGGAACTCGGGAGACTGAGACAGAAGAATTGCTTGAACCTGGGAGGTGGAGGTTGCAGTGAGCCAAGATCACACCATTTCACTCCAGCCTGGGCGACAAGAGCGAAACTCTGTCTCAAAAAAAAAATTAGCTGGGTATGGTGGCATGTGCCTGTAATCCCAGCTACTTGGGAGGCTGAGGCATAAAAATTGCTTGAACCGGAAGGTGGAGGTTGCAGTGAGCCAAGATCATTCCAGTGCACTCCAGCCTGGGTGACAGAGCCAGACCCTGTCTCAAAAAGAAAAGGGTCGTGATGCCTCCCCAACAGGATATGGTGGGGATGCTCCAAGGCCATGGGAGAAGTGGGTACGAGCCAGAGCCATGGAAGAAGTGAACACGTAAGACTCCAGAGGCAAACTGCCCATCTAGACAGCTCCGGCCTGTGGAGCACACCATACTCCCAGGCCAGCGCCATGAGGTCCGGCTGAGCTACCCACCTCACTGCGCTCCTCCCTGGGTAAACCCTCAGACGTGGGCCCGGTGCCCTCCCTGCTGAGGCTGAGGCCACGTGGCCATGTCAACCTGAGCACCATAAGCCACCCTCTGTGTTTGTGGTGTGATCAGGGCCTTCTACCACAAGCCATGTGCCCAGGCTGATCGTAATGTGGAGAGGAGGCTGCACTGGAAAGGCCCCAGAAGAGCAGCTGGGGCCCTTGCGGACAGCCATCAGGGTGTGACCCTTGGGACTGGCCGCAGCACAGGTGTTCACATCTCACGGTGGAGGCAGTGGAGGCCACGCTCGCCTGCAGGCTCTCGGCAAGGCTCTGAGGCTGGCCCCTTGTGCAGCCCCTGGTGACTCGTTGGCTTCTGGAACAGAACTCCATCCTTCACATGGCGCTCTCCTCAAGGGCCTGTGTGCGTATCTGTGGCCAAGTTCCCACTTCATAGGGACATCAGTCATATTGGATGGGGGGGCCCACCCTGCTCCAGTGAGACCCCATCTTAATCACACCTGCAATGACCCTATTTAGGTCACTGTATAGGCCTATGTAAGGCCACATTCTGAGGTATTGAAAATTAGGACTCCAATATGAATTCGGGGGGACCCAATTTAACCTATAATATATATATACCAAATGCAATTTTCTCCTTTTCTCTTTGAGACAGTCGCTCTGTCACCCAGGCTGGAGTGCAGATCTTGCTCACTGCCTCTGCTTCCTGGGCTCCAGCAATGAGTAGCTGGGACCACAGGCGCACACCACCACACCCAGCTCATTTTTGTATTCTCGCTGAGGCGAGTGCATGCTCAAGAGATGCACTCGCCTCAGCCTCCCAAAGTGCTGGGATTACAGGTGTGAGCCACCGTGCGGGCCGCCAAATGACATTTTCTAAAAGGCCTTTTCATAATAGTAACAGGAAACAAGTGACATAGGCATGGCCTTGATAAATGTGCCAAAAGCCCATTTGAAAACAACACGTTTGTAGGAGACCTGAGGCAAGACTTGTGGGATTGGACGGGAATGCTCTGTTCCTGGGACCAGTACCTGATGATGGAGAGTGTTCATTCTTTCCTTTTAAATTTTTATTTTAATATTTTATTTTTGAAGATGGGGGGTCTTGCTATGTTGCCCCAGCTGGTCTGGAACTCCTGGGCTCAAGTGAGCCTCCCACTTTGACCTCCCAAAGTGCTGGGATTACAGGTGTGACCCATTGTTCCCAGCCCATTCTTCCCTTTTAATATATACACTTCACATACAGGCTTTTTTTTTTTTGCAACTCCTATCACATCCCAACAATGTATTTGGGATAATTTGGCAAGACAGTTCTATAGTTTATCTGAAAGAGAAGCAGCAGATCCTAAATGACCTTCCCCAGGCCCAGCACTGGTGGATAGCACCTTCCTAACCTTCGGTGTGAATCCAAGGCTGCTGGTGGAGCTTCAGGACACCTGCACCCTTGTGTCCCTCCTCTATGTAAATGGAAGTCTTCAGCGCCAGCTTCTTTGGGTTGTAAGGATTGAACACACTCACAGAAGTTGTGTGCACAGTAAGGTGGGGGCTGAAATGCAGCAGCTCCTCTCCCCATGTTCTGTTCCCCCCCCCCCCCCCCCCCCCCCCACCCTTGACAGCTAGGGGACCAATTATAACACGAGATGTCAAGAATAGCTCATGTAAAGCCACCCCACCCCAGTCACCTGGTTGCTGCATAGTGTCACATTCATAGGAGTACAATTTAGTCACTAGTAATCCTTTGCGAATAATATGAATGTCCAGTAATTCTTTGCTGTATAACAGGCCTTGTGCTCGAAAGGTTCTGCAGACCTTGCCTGGGTGCTCTTGCCCAGCTGTGGCCATCCCAGGGCTGGCTGGTGGCTGGGGGTTTGCCGGCATGCCTGCTGGTTGGTGCTGCTGCCAGTCCCAGCTATTCGGGAGGCTGAGGTACGAGGACTGCTTGGTCCCAGGCGGTTAAGGCTGCAGTGAGCCATGATTGTGCTACTGCACTCTGGCCTGGGCAACCAGGAAAGACTCTGTCTCAGGGGAAAGAAAAAAAAAAAAAAAAAGGTAAGAGGGGCTAGAAAGACTCTGAGGTCCAGGCTCTGGAGGCACACAAAGTATTTTCTGCATCATCCTGTTTGTCAGAGCAATTTGACCCAAGGTTGAGCCTAGATTCCTGAGTTGGGGAAACAGGCTCCACCTACTGGTGGTGAAAACTGCAGACAATCTGTGGTCATTTTGAGTCCACTATAAGTAACCAAAATACCTTCAGTCTTGCTTGCATTTCTCAACATTAGTGAAAGGGGACCCAGTGCTTGGTTATAGCAGGCTTCCGAAACTCTCCTTCTGACCTGCAGTGTTCGTTTGCAGAACGTCCTCTCCTGGTGCACAGCATTCATGTCCCTTGTCCTCATTCCTGGTGGGTGCTCCCGCCACCTCCTTTCTGATCCCATCCTCCTCCTTGTCCTATCAACCCCCTGTTCTCACCCTGTGTATTTAGTTTATATAAATGTTAATGTCTGGCCAGGCATGGTGGCTCACGCCTGTAATCCTAGCACTTTGGGAGGCTGAGGCGGGCAGATCACCTGACGTCAGGAGCTCAAGACCAGCCTGGCCAACATGGTGAAACCCCGTTTCTACTAAAAATACAAAAAAATAGCTGGGCGTGGTGGCGAGCACCTGTAATTCCAACTACTTGGGAGACTGAGGCAGGAGAATTGCTTGAACCCTGGAGGTGGAGGTTGCGGTGAGCTGAGATAGTGCCATTGCACTCCAGCTTGGGCAACAAGAGTGAAACTGTCCCCAAAAATATATATAAATAGGCCAGGCGTGGTGGCTCAAGCCTGTAATCCCAGCACTTTGGGAGGCTGAGATGGGCGGATCATGAGGTCAGGAGATGGAGACCATCCTGGCTAACATGGTGAAACCCTGTCTCTAATAACAAATACAAAAAACTAGCTGGGCGAGTTGGCGGGCGCCTGTTGTCCCAGCTACTCGGCAGGCTGAGGCAGGAGAATGGTGGGAACCCAGGAGGCGGAGCTCTCAGTGAGCTGAGATCCGGCCACTGCACTCTAGCCTGGGCGACTGAGCAAGACTCCATCTCAAAAAAAAAGAAAAAAAAAAATATATATATACACACACACACACACACATATATATATATAATGTTAACATCTGTAGTCCCAGTGCTTTGGGAGGTTAAGGCAGGAGGATTGCGCTGAGCACAGGAGGTCAAGGCTGCAGTGAGCTTGGATGGCGCCACTGCTCCCCAACCTGGCAACAGAGTGAGACTTGATCTCAAAAAAAAAAAAAAAAAAAAAAAAAAAAAAAGCCAGGCACGGTGGCTTATGCCTGTAATTCCAACTCTTTGCGAGACCGAAGCAGGTGGATCACCTGAGGTCGGGAGATTGAGACCAGCCTGGCCAACATGGTAAAACCCTCTCTCTACTAAAAATACAAAATTAGCTGGGTGTGGTGGTGGGCGCCTGTAGTCCCAGGTACTTGGGAGGCTGAGGCAGGAGAATCGCTTGAAGCCAGGAGGTGGAGGTTACAGTGAGCCAAGATCACGCAACTGCACTACAGCCTGGGCAACAGAGTGAGACTCTGGAAAAAAAAAAAAAAAACATGGAGTAAACCTCATTTTCTATTTCTCACTGTCAACATTATTTTCAGGGCTTGCTGTTGATTTTAGGAGGTCCCAGCTTATTTTAAGTGGTCTACGGGACTCCTTTGTTTTCATCTGTCTCATTTCATTTTTTTTTCCCTGCCGCATTTCACTTCTCAATTCCCTAGGAATGAGTGAGGTGTTTAGGCTTCGCTCATGCAGCCTAAACTATCCACTTGGGATGAAACATGGGTGACAGAGTAAGAAAAGATCTTAGCAATCTTTAGAATCAATTGATTATTAATTAGAATACACAGGTACCAGGTGCGGTGGCACATGCCTGTAATTCCAGCATTTTGGGAGGCCAAGGTGGGTGGATCACTTGAGCCCAGGAGTTCGAGACCAGCCTGGTCAACATAATGAGACCTCATTTCTACAAAAAAAAAAAAAAAATCAGCCATACTGTAGTCCCAGCTACTGGGGGAGCTGAGTGGGAGGATTCCTTGAGCCCAGGATTTCAAGACCGCGGTGAGCTAGGTCAGCCTGGGTGACAGAGCAAGATCCCGTCTAACAAAAAATTAAAATTGAAAAATACGGGCTAGGTGCGGTGGCTCATGCCTGTAATCCCGGTACTTTGGGAGGCTGAGGCAGGTGGATCATTTGAAGTCAGAAGTTTGAGACCAGCCTGACCAACATAATGAAACCCTATCTCTACTGAAAATACAAAAATTAGCCAGAAGTGGTGGCGGGCATCTGTAGTCCCAACTACTTGGGAGGCTGAGGCAGGAGAATCGTTTGAACCACCACGCCCGGTCTAATTTTTTTGTTTGTTTGCTTTTTCAAGTAGAGACAGTGTTTCGCCATGTTGGCCAGGCTGATCTTGAACACCTGACCTCAAGTGATCCACCCGCCTCAGCCTCCCAAAGTGCTGGGATTATAGGCATGAGTCACCGCGCCCAATCTGAAGACATTTTTTAGTGGTTGATTGATTGAGTTGGGGTCTCACTGTTGCCCAGCCTGGAGTGTAGTGGCATTATAGCTCACTGCAGCCTTAAACTCCTGGGCCCAAAAGATCCTCCCAGCTCAGTCTTCTGAGTATCCAGGACTACAGGTACACACCGCCACACCCAACTCATTTTAAATTTTTTCTTTTTTTTTTTGAGATGGAGTCTTGCTCTGTCACCCAGGCTGGAGTGCAGTGGTGTGATCTCGGTTCATTGCAAGCTCCACCTCCTGGGTTCACGCCATTCTCCAACCCACCACCATGCCTGGCTAATTTTTTCTATTTTTAGTAGAGACCAGGTTTCACCATGTTAGCCAGGATGGTCTCGATCTCCTGACCGCGTGATCCACCCACCTCGGCCTCCCAAAGTGCTGGGATTACAGGTGTGAGCCACCACGCCTGGCCTAAATTTTTTTTGTAGAGACAGGGTCTTGCTATATTGCCCAAGCTGGTCTGGGACGCCTGGCTTTGAACAGT
Organism: Piliocolobus tephrosceles; assembly: GCF_002776525.5. Lineage (NCBI taxonomy): Eukaryota > Metazoa > Chordata > Mammalia > Primates > Cercopithecidae > Piliocolobus > Piliocolobus tephrosceles. The sequence goes on along the minus strand of NC_045452.1, from coordinate 344,372 downwards.
CCTGCTGTCTCAGCTTCCTAAAGCGCTTGGGATTACAGGCATGAGCCACTGCACCCTGCCTGAGTGAAGACCTTTGATGCCCAATCACAGTAAGCGTCCATTACCTCTGCCAGAGCAGCCAAAAGCTAGATGTCGGTTGACATCACATACAAGCAATGATCCAGATTCAGGGCCCCCGGCACACTGCTAATGGCACTGTTAATGGGCCATCTGGGGGAGCACTTGGTGCAAATGGTGACCAAGTATGGTCACCTCCATGACCTGCAATCCACTGTGGGGTAAGTGCCATGCTAAAGTTTCTTACATGTTCACAGAGACAAACTTATAAGAGCAAAGCATTGGCCGGGTGCGGTGGCTCAAGCCTATAATCCCAGCACTTTGGGAGGCTGAGATGGGCGGATCACGAGGTCAGGAGTTCGAGACCATCCTGGCTAACACGGTGAAACCCCGTCTCTACTAAAAAATACAAAAAGCAAGCCGGGTGAGGTGGCTGGCGCCTGTAGTCCCAGCTACTCGGGAGGCTGAGGCAGGAGAATGGCGTAAACCCGGGAGGTGGAGCTTGCAGTGAGCTGAGATCTGGCCACTGCACTCCAGCCTGGGCGACAGAGCGAGACTCCGTCTCAAACAACAACAACAACAACAACAACAAAGCATTAAGAAGTTTAAGAGGCCAATGCAGGAGGATCACTTGAATTTTGAGACCATCCTGTGCAACAAATGAGACTCTATCCCTATAAAAAAAAAAATAATTTTTTGTTTTGTGTTTTTGAGATGGAATCTCGCTCTGTCTCCCAGGCTGGAGTGCAATGGCGTGATCTCAGCTCACTGCAACCTCCGCCACCTCCTTGAATTCCTGACCTTGTTCAAGTGATTCTTCTGTCTCAGTCTCCCCAGTAGCTGGGATTACAGGCACCCGCCACCACACCCGGCTAATTTTTGTATTTTTAGTGGAGACGGGGTTTTGCCATGTTGGCCAGGCTGGTCTCAAACTCCTGACCTCAGGTGATCCACCCGCCTTGGCCTCCCAAAGTGCTGGGATTACAGGTGTGTGCCACCACAACTGGCCAATTTTTAAAAATTTTATTATTTTAGAAATGGGGTCTTACTATGTTTCTCAGGCTGGACTTGAACTCTGGACCTCAAGAGATCCTTCTGCTTTAACCTCCTGAGTCGCTAGGACTTAAGGCATGCACCACTGCACTCGGCAACATCTAATTTTATTTCTCCTCTTATCACGAGCCAGTTTTTTCAGCACAAGTTGTCATGTGGTCATGGGGGTGCCTACCGCAAATCCTCCTTGCCCCGTAGTTTAGTCTTGGTTCTGTTCCCATGTGCTGTAGGTTGCCTTAGGAACCAGCATAAGTCCTAGTTCTTGCCCATTAGAGGTGGGGGCTCCCAGCTCTCTAAAGAGACACACAAGATATAGCATACTGACTTGCTCTTTTAGGTTTCTCATGGTTACAAGGTGGCTAGAGCAGTTCCAGCCAGTAGGCAACAAAGACAATGTTGCTCCCATGTGTCCTTTTGCAGAAACTCAAACCTCTCAGAAGCCCACAGCCAACTTTCCCTAGTGTTTCAGAGGCAGAATTCTACAAGGGAAGTGAGACATCCATGGTTGGTTTAGACCAGTCTTGCTTTACACCTGGGGAGAGGATGGGCCTGGCTCCCCAGGAGAACAAATTTAGGGGCTTGTATCAGCAAGAAGGAAGAGAGAGAGAGAGAGCAGTTTTAAGAGGTTGCTAGGTGGCCAGGTGCGGTGGCTCCTGCCTGTAATGGGAGGCCGAGGCGCGTGGATGACTTGAGGTCAGGAGTTCAAGACCAGCCTGACCAAGGTGAAACCCCATCTGTACTAAAAATACAAAAGTTAGCTGGGCGTGGTGGCGGGTGCCTGTAATCCCAGCTACTCGGGAGGCTGAGACAGGAGAATCGCTTGAACCTGGGAGGTGGAGGTTGCAGTGAGTCAAGATCGTGCCACTGCTCTCCAGTCTGGGTGACTCAGCAAGACTGCATTAAAAATAGTAATAATAAGGTTGGTAGGCAACCAACTGTGTGCGCAGATTCTTTAAGCTTTCCTACTAGATGTTTTTTGAGACGGAGTTTTGCTCTGTTGCCCAGGCTGGAATGCGATGGCGCAATCTTGGCTCACTGCAACTTCCGCCTCCCCAGTTCAAGCGATTCTCCTGCCTCAGCCTCCAGAGTAGCTGGGATTACAGGCACTTGCCACCATGCCCAGGTAATCTTATATTTTTAGTAGAGATGGGGTTTCATCATGTTGGTCAGGCTGGTCTTGAATTCCTGACCTTGTGATCCACCCCCCTTGGCCTCCCAAAGTGCTGAGATTACAGGCATGAGCCACCGTGCCCAGCCTCTTCTATTACTTATTTTTATTTTTATTTTTTTGAGATGGAGGCTCACCCTGTTGCCCAGGCTGGAGTGCAGTGGTGCAATCTCAGCTCACTGCAACTTCCGCCTCCTGGTTTTATGTGATTCTCCCGCCTCCTCCCGAGTAGCTGGGATTACAGGCCACCACGCCCAGCTAATTTTTTGTATTTTTAGTAGAGATGGGGTTTCACCATGTTGGCCAGGCTGGTCTCGAACTCCAGACCTCAGGTGATCCACCCACCTTGGCCTCCCAAAGTGCTGGGATTACAGGCGTGAGCCACAGCGCTCGGCCTCTATTACTACTATTTTTTTGTTTTTGAGACAGAGCCTCGCTGTGTCACCAGGCTGGAGTGCAGTGGTGCAATCTCAGCTCACTGTAACCTCTGCCTCCCAAGTAGCTGGGACTACAGGCACGCACCACCATATTCGGCTAAATTTTTTTCTTTTGTATTTTAGTAGAGGTGGGGTTTCACCATGTAGGCCAGGATGGTCTTGATCTCTTGACCTCGTGATCCACCCGCCTCGCCTCCCAAAGTACTGGGATTACAGGCGTGAGCCACCATGCCCAGCCGTTTACTACTACTTCTTAAAGGGTGAGATGCGGGAAGATCGCTTGAGCCCTGAAGTTTGCGGCTGTAGTAAGCTTTTGATGGTGCCACTGCACTCCAACCAGGGTTACAAGAGGACCCTGATTCTAAAAAGAAAAAAAAAAGCATACACTATTAATACTTCCTCCTTACTATAATGTTTACTGTGACCTTTATCAGACTAGAGAGTCCTTTTATCTCTCCCAAAAGGGAGCTTTTAGAATTATCAATAGATGGTTGGGTGAGGTGGCTCAGGCCTGTAATCCCAGCACTATGGGAGGTGGGTGGATCACCTGAGGTCTGGAGTTCAAGACCAGCATGGCCAAGGTGGTGAAACCCTGTCTTGACTAAAAATACAAAAAAATTAGCCGGGCGTGGTGGTGAGTGCCTGTAATCCCAGCTACTCTGGAGGCTGGGGCAAAGAATTGCTTGAACCCGGTAGGCAGAGGTTGCAGTGAGCCGAGATTGTGTCACTGCACCCCAGCCTGGGTGACAGAGCGAGACTCCGTCTCAGAAAAAAAAAAAAAAAAATTATTGCTAGACGGTGACCGTCATCTTCATGTTTTCTGCATCTATTGAAGTGCACCATTGAGATCGTGGAGTTCTTCCCTGTTTGTCCAAATGGTGAACAACACTGATTTTCTGATGTTGAACAATCCCTGGAATAAACTCTGCTTGGTTTCCATGGATTTCTGTTTCCCTTTAGATTTTGTTAGTAATTTATTTTGGATTTTTGCATCCAAGTTCATAATTGTACTCGACAAATAAAGGCAGATTTTAAAAGGACAAGTTGGGAGGCTAAGGCGGAAGATTGAGAGGCCTGGGAGATTGAGGCTGCAGTGAGCCTTGATTGTGCCACTGTACTCCAGCCTGGTGACAGCAAGACCCTGTCTCTAAAATAATAATAAATAAAATGACGAGTTTACTTACAGTCTCACCAAGCAATGAAAGAGCTTATCTTCCCCCTGTTTCCTTTGCGGATCTTGCTCATGTATTTTATCTTAGTTACTTTAGCATAAATGCTAAATCAAATTCTTTTTCACTAGACATCATCATAGCTCTAGGCATGCCACATAATAAATACCGAAACATATTAATCATTAAAATTGTTTCCTTTTTTTGTGGCTACTGTAACCACTTCAGCGAACCATTTAATCTATAGTGGGTTTAAATTATTTTTTCTCTGCTGGGGGTGGTGGCTCACGCCTGTAGCCCTTTGGGAGGCCGAGGCGGGTGGATCAGGAGGTCAGGAGATCGAGATCATCCTGGCTAACACAGTGAAACCCCCTCTCTACTAAAAGTACAACAACAACAACAACAAAAAAAACCGGGCATGGTGGCCTGTAGTCCCAGCTATTCGGGAGGCTGAGGCAGGAGAATGGCGTGAATCCGGGAGGCAGAGCTTGCAGTGAGCAGAGATCGCGCCACTGCACTCCAGCCTGGGAGACACAGCGAGACTCTGTCTCAAAAAAAGAAAAAATATTTTTTCTCCTTCCTGGGATAAATTCCCCAGGAGAGGGATAATTGGGTCAAAAGATATGAACATATTTATGGGTTCTTTTCTACAAGAGATCGATTAGTTTCCGAGTGCCATCTGCAATGTGGGGGAACCAATCTTCAACTTGCCTGCATTTGGTCTTAGTATTTTATTAATCTTTTATTGATCCAGTTACGGCTCTTTGACACAATTTTTATCAGTGATGGACTAAGTGTGATCCGGCCTGACCTATCTCCCGCCAGTGTGAGAAGAGGCATGTGTCAGGTTGCGCTCGGGCTCCCCCTGCCGCCCGTTGTGATCCAGCCCGCTAGGCGCTCCCTGCCGCCCATTGTGACGCCCGCCAGTCGCAGGCTGGGTCCCCTAGGCGGGCGGCGTTTAGGTACGGTCTCCACAGCCATGGCCGCGACGCAGGAGCTGCTGCTGCAGTTGCAGAAGGATAACCGAGATGGTCGCCAGCGGAAGCAGGAGCTAGAGAAGCTGATGCGCGGGCTCGAGGCAGAGAGCGAGAGCCTCAACCGGCGCCTGCAGGACCTGAGCAAGCGGGAGCGAAGGTGCGCGGGGAACGCCGCTCTACCTGGCGGGCGCGCGAGGGTCCGTCCCGCAGGCAGCGCCGCGAGGGGCTTCGCAGAGTACCAGGCCGATCCGCCCGGGCCCGCACTTCTGCTCTAGGCCCTTGGGTAACGGGCGATCCACCCAGCGGACCTAGGTGGGGGACTCGGTCAGGACTTCCCCGTCCCCAATCATGAGACTGTGGCTGGTCCTTCCCAGTGACTGAGGGATCCTGAGCGACCCAGTCAGCCTTGTAGCGCCAACCTCTGTTTCCCTCTGCAGCCTGCTGCGGAGGCGAAGCCAGGCAGCACAGCCTCTGCAAGGGGAGGCGCGCGAGGAGGCGCGGGAGCGCGCGGAGCGGGTGCGCAGAAGGCTGGAGGAGGCGGAGCGCCACAAGGAGGACTTGGTGAGGAAGAGTCCTGGAATGGGGCTGGATCCACGGTGGAGTGGGGCAGGGCGGGCGGAAGGGGGCGGGATCCGGGGGTGGGGTGAGGCAGGACCGGCGGAGAGGCCGGCACCGCCCCAGGACTGTGTCCGCAGGAGCAGTATAACAGGCAGCTGCAGGAGCAGTGGGAGGAGCTGTCGAGTCAGGTATGTGCCGGAGATGGGAGGGCCTGTCTCTTGGTTCCTCTCGGAAGTCCTGCCCTGGTCCCCGCCCTTGTTGCCTCTCCGTCCCTGTCACCCTTGACACCCGTTCCTCCAGAAGTCGGTAAACCCCGCCCTTACAAGCCCCGCCCCTAGCTCTTCTACTACGGAGGGGAACAGCAGAGCCAGAAGAGCGCGGAGCAGCAACTCGCAGCCCAGTTGGTGACGCTGCAGGTGCTTGAGCGGGACCCGGAGGTCTCTAGTAGAGGCGGAGCAGCAGCATGAGCGGGGCCATGACCACCTGTGGTGTAGCTTACGGCAGGCCCTGGCGGCGTGGACTGGGCGGGGATGTGGGCGGAGCATAACCGCATGGGGGCGGGGCCCTGAGGGCTAGAATGGGGCGGAGCGCGGAGGGGCCGGGGCCATGACTAACTGGGGCATTGCTTACGACGGGTCTTGAGGACGTGGGCAGGGTCATGGTCGCCTGGGGGTGGGCGCTGAGGGCCACGGGCGGGGCCCGGAGGGGCAGCGGGATGTCGGCCTGCGGACCTCCTGACGTTCCCTGGGTCCTTCTCAAGAATGAACTGGAGCTGGCGGAGACCAAGTGCGCCTTGCAGGAGGAGAAACTGCAGCAGGTGAGGGCAGAAGTGGGTTCTGTTGGAGGGTCGGCTTTCGAGTGTGGGTGGGGAAGGGCGTGTCTCCCCGGAGTCTAACCCAGGTGTCCACACCCAGGGCGCGCTGCAGACAGCTGAGGCCTGGGCCATATTCCAGGAGCAGACCGTAGTCCTGCAGGTGCGGCCCCACTCGGACGCCAAGGTGCCTCCCGCCTCTCCTCCCCCAGACCTGGGGCGGCAGGTCTCCCAAGCCGCCGCCAGGACGCCTCCCCGAGGCCTCAGTCCGCACTCTCACCCGCTCCAGGAGGTGCAGGTGAAGGTGATGGAGGCTGCGGAGGAGCTGGACGCCTGGCAGAGTGGCCGGGAACCGTAAGGGAGTTGGGCCTGCGGGTGTGGCGGGGCACTGTGGGGCCGGGCCAGGCTCCCACCTGCATGCCTGTCCCCGCAGGTGTGACGGACAGCTTCGCGGAGTGCAGTACAGCACCGAGTCGCTCATGGAGGAGATGGCCAGGGCGGACCGAGTGAGCGCCTGCACGGGTCCGGGCGGGGCGGGCTGGAGCGGGACACCCCTCCCCATCCCGGCGCCAGGCCGCCTCCCCCTCCTCCTGGAAACCCGGCCGGCGCCGCGGGCGCAGAGGTAGCTGGATGAGGCCCCCTCTCTCCGCAGGAGATGCGGCTGTTCGGCGGCCGGTGCGCGCTGGCCTTCAGGTGAGCAGGGCGGTGGGCGCGGCCGCTGTCCCCCAGGTGCCCGCCCAAGTCGCCGCCCACCTGCCTGCCTTTCGCCCCGCAGGCGGTGCGTGCTGGGCGCGCTGCAGGTGCTGCTGACGCTGCCGCTCCTCTTTCTCGGGCTGTCGCTGCTCTGGACGGTGCTGTTGGACCCCGGCACCATCTCCGCGTGGCTCCGGAGCCTCACCTCGGAGACGACGCTGCGCCGCCTGCGCTACACACTGTCCCCGCTGCTGGAGCTGCGCGCTAACGGGCTGCTGCCCACCTAAGTACAGCGTCCCGCGCCTGGCTCCAGGTGGACTCCAGGGCACCTGGCTTTATTTCTGGTGCACTCCTCTCCTGAGAGTGTAGACCAAGGTCGCCTAATAAACTCCTCAAGGGATGAAGCTCGTGGGTTCGTCATCTGTCTCCCATGTCCTGTAGGAGCTTGGATTTTTAGCCTCCAAAGATTCCTTCCTTTCTTACAGCTCATGGATTTAGATCCACTCCTCAGTATTATAAACACCATTTTTAGTTTTTCAGGATATATAATTTGCCATATTGCCAGAAACTTGTACATAGCATTTGACACTTTTTTGCCAATTTGACAAGCTGCATTTAAGTATTGTGATTTGAAATTATTTCTACTATATTTGAATTTATTTCTACCATTTGTAACATGTTGATCCTGGTTTTTCAATGCTCCCCTTTCCTTCTGTTTATTTGGGAAGTCACGCTCTGTATTCTGGTATTCTTACTACTTGAGCTCAGCTCATCGCTGTCATCTTCCCCTAAACTGCCTTAAAGCATCTTAATGCTGGTGTTTTCCCTTTGATCACATGTGCTACTTTTTTTTTTTTTTCTTTTGAGACAAGAGTCTCGCTCTGTCGCCTAGGCTGGAGTGCAGTGGCACCATCTCGGCTCACTGCAAGCTCTGCTTCCTGGGTTCACACCATTCTCCTGCCTCAGCCTCCCAAGTAGCTGGGATTACAGGCGCCCGCCACCTCACCCAGCTAATTTTTTCTATTTTTAGTAAAGACGGAGTTTCACTGTGTTAGCCAGGATGGTCTCGATCTCCTGACCTCGTGATCCACCCACCTCGGCCTCCACAAAGTGCTGGAATTACAGGCATGAGCCACCGTGCCTGGCCAACATTTTTTCCAGATACCTTACTGTTATTGATTCCTAATTTCCACGGTGGCCAGATAACACACTTTGCGTAATTTTAATTCTATCTTATTTACTGAGACTTGTTTTGTGGCCCAGCACAAAGCTTGTAATGAACATTGAGAAGAAAGTACTGTTGCTGTTGACAGTGATTTTTTTTTTTTTGAGATGGAGTCTTGCTCTGTCGCCAGGCTGGAGTACAGTGGTGTGCAATCTCAGCTCACTCCAACCTCCGCCTCTTGGGTTCAAGTGATTCTCCTGCCTCAGCCTCCCAAGTAGCTGGGACTACAGGTGCATGCTGCCATGCTCAGCTAATTTTTGCATTTTTTACCATGTTGGCCAGGATGGTCTCAACCTCTTGACCTCATGATCCGCCCAGCTTGGCCTCCCACAGTGTTGGGATTATAGGCGTTAGCCACCGCGCCAGGCTGACAGAGTGTTTTACAAATACCCAGCAGGTCCAGGTGGGTGACAGGCTTGTTCAGGGCTCCTGTGTTTACTTCCTTGTTGGTAGCTCGTCAATTGCTTATTGTGAAATGCTCCATAAACACCCATACACATGATGATTATGGATGGCCAGTCTTTTTTCCATAGATCTATGTCTTCATATGTAAAGTGCTTTGGTTATAATCAGCACATAACTGGGTCTCAATTCTTCATGTTTATAATCATCTCTTGACTTTTAAATTGGGGTGGTAAGTCTATTATGTTCTCCTTTCCTGCCTTCTTTTGGATTAATATCTTTTTTTTTTTTTGAGACGGAGTCTTGCTCTGTCGCCCAGGCTGGAGTGCAGTGGCCGGATCTCAGCTCACTGCAAGCTCCACCTCCCGGGTTCACACCATTCTCCCGCCTCAGCCTCCTGAGTAGCTGGGACTACAGGCGCCCGCCACCTTGCCCGGCTAGTTTTTTTGTATTTTTTAGTAGAGACGGGGTTTCACCGTGTTAGCCAGGATGGTCTCGATCTCCTGACCTTGTGATCCACCCGTCTTGGCCTCCCAAAGTGCTGGGATTACAGGCTTGAGCCACCGCGCCCGGCCTGGATTAATATCTTTTAAAAGTCCTTTTAACTTATACATTGACTTATATTTTTTATTGAGATAGTCCCATTCTGTCACCCAGGCTGGAGTGCAATGGCGTGATCTTGGCTCACTGCAACCTTCACCTCCCGGGCTCAAGAGATCCTCCCTCCTCAGCTTCCTTAGTAGCTGGGACCTGGGACTACAGGCCTGTGCCACCATGCCAGGATAACTGTTGTATTTTTTGTAGAGATGGGGTCTTGCCATGTTGCTCAGGCTGGTCTCAAACTGCTGGATTCCAGCAGTCCACTCAACCTCAGCCTCCCAAAGTGCTGGGATTACACATATGAGGCACTGTGCCCAGCCTATATTTTTATTTGTACAGCTTGGGACTCAACTGTGCTTACTAAAGCTGAATATTTGTGTTTTTCAACTCTGGAAATCCCATTAGAAGTTGACTGGAGCCGGGCATGGTGGCTCCAATCCCAGCACTTTGGGAGGCCGAGTCGGGCAGATCACCTGAAGCCAGTTCAAGATCAGCCTGGCTAACATGACGAAACCCCTTCTCCACTAAAAGTATAAAAATTAGCTGGGTGTGGTGGCGTGCAGCTGAAATCCCAGCTACTTAGGAGGCTGAGGTAGGAGAATTGCTTGAACCTGGGAGACAGATTGCAGTGAGCAGAGATCACACCATGCACTCCAGCCTGGGCGACAGTGAGACGTCTTAAAAAGATGTCTTAAAAAAAAAAAAAAAAAGTTGAGTGGAGCTTTTCATTCAACTCTTTTTTTTTTTTTTGAACCTGTTACCCAGGCTGGAGTGCAGTGGTACGATCACAGCTCACTGGAGTCTTGCTCTTGGGCTCAAGTGATTTTACCCTCCTGAGAAGCTGGGACTACAGGCATTCACCACCACGTAGCTAATTTAAATTTTTTTTTTTTGTAGATACAGGGTCTTGCCATGTTGCTGATGCTGGTCTTGAACTCCTGGGCTCAAGCAATCCTCCCGCTTTGGCCTGTCGAAATGCTGGGATTAGGAGCCACCCCACTTGGCTTTCCTTTCCTTTCCTTCACACTCCATTTTTGGTCATTTCACTGTTCTGATCACTGATTTTCTCTCTTACCTGCTGTTGAGCTGATCTTTTGGAGTTTCTCATTTGTTTCAGGTCTTTAGAAAGACCTATCTGCTTCAGATGTAGGGCCTTGGTAGGTGGGAGTAGATGCTTGCTGGGTCTAGTCACACAAAGATTTTGGAGTTCCAGAGCACAGCACTTGAAAATAAGTAAGAGGGAAAGACTAGAGCAGTGGGAGGGTGATGCGGAGAGCCACAGACAGGCCCCCATGGCAGCCCTGAGGGAGACAGCTTTGGAGCCGGCAGAGAGCACTCAGGAAAAACACAGCGTGCGCTTTGGTGCACCTACGCCGTGGTGAGATTGTGGGACTCTCATGCTTGTTAAGCCACAACCTGTGCTCCTGGGCCCCAGCCTATGAGTGCAGGCAACCCTGGGCCCCCCTCTCTAGGGGCATATCCAGGAACTGCCCCTTGGCTGAAGGTGGACTTAGGACTTGACACAAAACCTCACAGATTCCAACACAGCACTATTTTGGGTTTTTATTTTGTTGATGTTGGTTAAATCTTATATCTTTTTTTTATACACAATACTTCATGTACCTATGAAATAAGACAGGTAGGGAATATGTCCAGTGCAAACAGAGGACTCACACCTGTGCATAGACAGCACCATCCAATGATTGTCACTGCAGTCCATGGCGTTACCAAGGCTGCGCCACCCACGTGCTGCCCCAGGAGGCGCTACCAGGCTCTTCCGGCCACAGGTCTGTCCTCTACTGCATGTGGCGGCGGGGCGGGGAGGTCACAGGGCTCCATGATTGTGGGGCAGCTTCAAGGGCACATAGGGTGGAAGGCCTTGGAGGTCCCCTCCTCAGTAGGGGATGTCATTCTGATAGTACTGGATCATGTCGTAGGTCCGGCTCCTGAAAGGCCAAGGAAGAGTGAAGGGAGATGTGAGGAGCCAGCAGGGTCTGGGGTCCCTCCCCAGCAGGGAGCCCTTGCTGTCCAATCAGCCCCTCATGGCTGCCCAGCACCTGAAGGCACAAATGTCTCAGGTGTGCCCTCCCCCACCCAGTGACCACATCTCCTGCTCCAACCCGGGGGCCTCCAAGGCCACCTCGTGCTCCTCAGCCAAACCGCTTCCATCTGTGGGAGCCACTGCTCTGCCACATGGGCCTCGGGCCCCTTGGCTCGTCCTGGCCAGATGCCCCCAAGGGGTCTGTATGCTCTCCTCGCACCTCTGGAGAGCCCCTTCTCGCCCTGCCCCAGCCCCTCTTGAAGTCCTGGCCGCCTGGTTTCTCTGCTTCCTCTCAGCAAGAGCTCCTTCCCCGCCGTCTCCACACTGCCCTTGTTAGGGCGCTGGACCCGGGCGCCACCTGGAGGCAGGTCTCAGCTTCCTCTCACACTCCTCCGGCAGGCAGTTCCCCACGCAGATGGCCACGCCTGGGCCCCTCCTTCTAGTCTGGATGTGGCCTGTCCCATGGCACAGCTTTGGGCCCCGACATGCTCCTCAGGGCCTTACTAACCCCACATGTGTAAGTGCTGCCCCCTTCGGGGATGGCTCACCTGCTGGGATCGCCATCCTCCCTTTGTTCAGGCTGGACCCCTCAAAGCCGCCTCTGATTCTCACAGCGGAGAGCCTGTCAGCCCGGTGCTCCGCCTTTGGACCCTGAGCCAGCCCTCTCCAGGGCCCTCTGCACCCATCTCCTCCCACCACAGTAGTGACCAGCAGCCCGGCTTGCACCTCCAGTCACTGCCCATAAAGCAGCCTGAGGCAGGCACAGGGAAGGAGTGGGGTCTGACTCCTCAGCCCTCCTGGGAGGAGGGAGGCCTGACACCACATTCAGTTCTTCTACTCCTGGCCTTGTACTTCCACTGCTCCCTTGGCCTCACAAGCCCTGGCCAGGTGGGCCCAGCCTCTGGCCTCTGCCAAGTGTTCCTCTCAGAACACCACAGCCCCCTAAACCAGTGCCCCACTGCTCCTCAAGAGCTCCTGTCAAGGCTTGGGTCTTCACGAGAGGGGTGGCTTGGGGACAGCAGAATCCTCATCTCCTGGTGCAGGAAACGCCCTGCAGGTGCCCAGTGGCCACTGAGGCAGGAGGTGAAGGCAGGAGGGCGGGGGACTCACCTGTTGCTGAGGAAGCAGCTCTGGATGACCTTCATGATGAAATTTGCAGCCTCGCGCTCGGTCATGTTGGGGCTAAACCTGTGCCTGGGGGAGAGGCTGGGTCAGGGCTGCCATGGGTAGGGCCGTGCTGGCTCCCTGGCCCAGAGGGTCTTCCATGGGGAGGGACTTCAGCTGAGAGTCATGCCCTGGAAATGTACCTCTGGGGCCCACATGTTGGAAGATGGGGTGCTGTGAAGGCCACGCCTGGCTTACTGTGGGCCCTGTCCCCTTCCCAGCATAATCTGACTGCTCCCATGGCATTAGGGGACTAAGCATTGGGGAGCTAAGCTACTGCAGCCCTAGACCTTAGGGTCACGGTGGGGTGGGCGTATCATCCGTGACATAATAGAGGCCCCTGGGTGGGTCCTTGGTGTGGCTGGCACAAGCAGGGGCCTCTCACAGGCGTGGTCTAGGGACAGAGCGTCACCCAGGAACCCTGTCTGCTCTGAGGTTCCAAGGAGATGACAACCACACTGACAATTACACAAAAGGTTCCTATCTTGGATGGAGCCTCAGCTAATGGACAACTTTCCCCCAGATGGCCTGCGTGTCCACCAAGGAACCTACTTCAAGAGCTTGATTGTCTGGCCGCGAAAACAGGGCAGGCCCGTGTCCAACATGAGAGTGACCAGGGAGACGACCGCGTCCATGTAGGGCCTAGGGAGAGACAGGAGGGAGCGGTGGGCTGAGGCCAGCCTAGGTGGTGGCCCTGCCTGTAGTCCTGCGGCCTGGCTGATGCCAACAGCCTCAGGTGTGGGCTCCTGCCACCCACCTCCCCTGCCACATCTTCTCCATCTGCGAGGCAACTTTCAATCTGCTGCACTTGGTAACCTGTACCGCCCAGGCAAGGACTACCCACGTGCACTCTGGACAGGCTGAGTGTCCTGCCCTGTCCCCCACATCAGGCTGCCGGCCATGGCTTCTGCACCTGGGTGGGACGCAGATACTCTGACCTGACTTTCCCTGCAGGGCAATGCGGACAAACCCAGGTTGGACTGTGGCCTTGGCCAAATGACCTTTATATGAAACTGGGACGAAGCTCATCTCTGGCATGTAGCCTGTGAGGTGGCAGGTGCTCAGGCTTTGGTGACAGAGTAGATGGGATGCCCAGAAAGGGGGAGCCCATGGCTGAAGGCGTGGGCAGGATCCTGGGGAAGGTGGCTGGAATGAGATGCCCAGAGCAAGAATTTACTGGCACAGGTGGCTGCTAGCAACTACCTCACTCTCTGGAACCTGATTCCCTTCTAAAGGGGACCTCAGAACGTTCCACACACCCCCTCTGCCTCCACCCTGGCCCTCACCCAGGCTCACCGCACAGCCAGATAGCCGCGGACACACATCTCCATGAACCACTTGAAGGGCGTGGCCTCCATCTTGCCTCCCATGATCATCACCATCTCATCCGTCAGCTTAATGTCAGGTTCCCAGCCAAGATTGCCACCAGGCGAGCTTTCAAACATGAAGCCAAAGTCTGCAAAACCCCAAAGAGCTGCCTGTGACTGGGCTAGGAGCCAGGGCGGGCAGGGACAAGTGGTCTGTTTTGAGGAGAAAAGGACTGCAACAGCAGCATCCCCTCCACCCCCAACAGGCAGGTTGTGTTTTCTTGGGGACGGTGATGGGGTGGGTGGTGGAGCAGCAGGCAGAAGAAGAGAAGGGAGAAAGTGGAGGCAGGAGTGAGCCAGGCTGGGGCACTGAAATTGGGTAAGCCCCACTCTGCCTAGCTCCAGCTTCTGACTCAGAGCAATGGCTGCTCTCGCCCCAGCTCCTTGGAGCCGGGGCCAGGCACCCTCCACAGCAGAACAGCTTGGTGGCTGACAGTTCAGACCTCAGAACTGGACCCTGACACTCCTGGCAGGGTGGTCCTGGGCATGCTTCCCTCTGTGGGGTGGGGATCCCTAGCCTCTCCTGGGTACCAGGGGTGAAGGGAGAGGAGGGTGGCACTGTGGCTGGCTGACCAATGTGGATGATATGGCCCTTCTTGTCCAGCATAATGTTGCCGTTGTGTCTGTCCTTGATCTGCAGCAGGAACAGCAGGAGGCTGTAGGCGGCCATGCTTCGGATGAAGTTGTAGCGGGCCTGTGCAGAGAGCGCCCTGGGCTCACAGAGGCCCTGGGGCCTGTGGGCACTCTCCCTGGTCCCACACCCAGGATCCCTGGGCCTGTGGGCACTCTCCCTGGCTCTGTGACCCCACTGTGGAGGCAGAGCCCGGATCAGCAAGCCAGTCTTCGGCAGCAGGAGTGACAGGGGCTGTCTGTGGATGTGGGGGTGTAGGTGCTTCCTCCCACACCCAGAACTTAACTTTCTTCTGAGGAGTCCAGCCCAGCTCTACATTCTTTTGACTCCCAAAGTGGCTTACAGATGCTCTGGTGTTTTTTTTTTTTAAATGGAGTCTCGCTCTGTCACCAGGCTGGAGTGCAGTGGGGCAATCTTGGCTCACTGCAATCTCTGCCTCCTGGGTTCAAGCGATTCTCCTGCTTCAGCCTCCCAAGTAGCTGGGACTACAGGTGCCCACCACCATGCCCAGCTAATTTTTTTATTTTTAGTAGAGATGGGGTTTCACCATCTTGGCCAGGATGGTTTTGATCTCTTGACCTCATGATCCGCCAACCTTGGCCTCCCAAAGTACTGGGATGAGCCACCACACACGGCCCAGGTGCCCACGTTTTAACCCTTAACAAAGGATGACTGAGGAGAGCAGGGTGTGAGTGGAGGCTGGGATGGAGTGGAGTACACACGCACCCACCCACCCCAGGCTGTGGCTGCCCTGGCTACCTGCTGGAAGGCCAGGGTGGACTCGTCCCCGTACTGGCGTGTGAAGTAGTCATACATGCCGAAGTCTGTCTGGCGGCCCAGCTGGTCCCGGGAGGTGCAGTCGGGGATGCACTCAATCACCCCGCACTAGGGAGGAAAGGCCAGTTTTGAGCCTGCCGGATGCGAGGGGCCCAGGGCTGCCCTACTGGCTCCACTCAGGGAACTTACCCCAGGGGCAGTGGCCACCACGCGGTAGGGAAAAACAAAGAGGTCCAGGCCGACCAGCTGGAAGATGTTCTTGAAGAGGTCGATGATCTGCAGGGCCAGCATGTCCTGGGAAGCCAGGACGTGCGGGATGCGGTCAGCTGGCCATGCACCCCAGCAGCTCTTCTGGCTCACGCAGGGCAGAAGCCAAGCACCCAGAGATGGAGTGAGGTGGGGAGGCCACAGCTGAGCAAGTCTGGAAGGCCTTGCTTTCTGACCATCAGGGGCTGGACTCAGGCTGCTGGGACCATCAGGTCCTGGGCTGAGCATGAGGCTGAGCTGTCTGGTGGGGTGTGTGAGATAGGGCACCCAACCCCTGGGCAGTTCCCTCAGGTGGGCACTGGGGGAGATAGTGGGAGAAGGGCTGGAAGGAGAGGCCTCTGGGTTTTGCAGAAGCCCTAATTTACCCCATGGCACCTGAACCATATAAGAGGTGGCAAAGATTCACATTTCTGCATATGAGATTGGACTCTGGCGGGCCTGGAGCCTTGGGGAGCAGCAAGCCCAGCCCCTAAGCCTACCCCAGGCCTGACCCTGCTTACCTGCCGGCAGTCGTCCCCCACTTTGAAGATGGCTGCCTGCCAGGAGATCTTCTGGCCGTCAGCCTCCTGTGCGCTGCATTCATCCTCGGAGTCTGAGCGGCACCGCAGACCTGCCCACAGGGAGAGAGGCCGTTGTTAGCCTGTAGGCAGTGAGAAGCCCTCTGAGGGGGCCACGGGTAAGTCCTCTCCCATGCCTGAAAGAAACCCCAGCAATCCTGGGGATCACTTCTTCAAAGCTCCAGGGAGGCCAAGAAGGAGCCCAACAGTGTGGGCGGCAAGCCACCCAGGTGCCGAAGCAAGAGACTGAGGGCATGAGCCGTTCCAGTATATTATATAAAATAACAAGTTATATAGATATAAATCATAGATACAATTATATATATCATTAATCATCAGTTTGTAGCAATTACTCTTTATTCCAATATTATAATAATCTTTGCTCTACAATCATAACCTAGGAGAAACCAGGCCATACAGTGATAGGAGCTGAAGGGACACAGTGAGAAGTGACCAGAAGACAAGAGTGTGAGCCTTCTGTTAAGCCCGGACAGGGCCACCAGAGGGGTCCTTGGTCTAGTGGTAACGTTAGCATCTGGGAAGGCGCCCGTTACCTAGCGGACCGTGGTCTAGCAGTAGGAAAAGCACCCGCTACTTAGCAGACCGGGAATGGGAGTCTCCCTTTCCCCAGGGGAGTTAGAGAAGATTCTGCTCCACCATCTCTTGTGGAGGGCCCGACATCAGTCAGGCCCGCCCGCAGTTATCCGAAGGCCTAACCGTCTCCCTGTGATGCTGTGCTTCAGCGGTCACGCTCCAGGTCCGCCTTCATGCTCCACCCTGTACACCTGGCTCCGCCCTCTAGATAGCAGTAGGAAAATTAGTGAAAGTATTAAAGTCTTTGATCTTTCTGAAAAGAGCACAGAAAAAATAATGACGTGAGCTGTCCTGTCTCCACCTCGGCTACCTAACAGGGAAGGGCCCCCTGTCTGGTGGGCACGTGACTCACGCGACCTTATCAATCATTGGAGATGACTCACACTCTTTACCCTGCCCCTTTTGCCTTGTATACAATAAATAACAACGCAGCCTGGCGCGCCACTACCGGTCTCCACGTCTTGGTAGTAGTGGTCCCCTGGGTCCAGCTGTCTTTTATCCCTTTGTCTTATGTCTTTATTTCTATGATCTCTCGTTTCCGCACATGGGGAGAAAAACCCACCGACCCTGTGGGGTTGGTCCCTACACAACAGGGCTCAAGGAAAGCCTTGGAATAGCAAGTGGAATCCATTGTCGGAGTCTAAGAACATTTAGGCTTAAATGGAACTAAAAACAGAGCCCCATTTCATCTGCAGTGAAGACCCAGGTATGCCTGGGTCAGTGTTGGGTGCTGTGAGCTGGGGGGCAGGAGGAATGTGTCTGTACACTGGGGTCCTGGGAGGGCTCGGGGCCAGTGTGCGGACATGGCCATGGGAGGCAGGTCCCTGCAAGGGGTGGTGGCCCCCTCTGCACAGCTGGCCACACCGTCTGTACTGGATTGAAGAGTGTCTCCCTAAAATTCATGTTCACCCCAAACCTTAGAATGTGTCCTTATTTGGAAACAGGGTCTTTGCAGATGTAATTAGGTTAAGACAAGGTCACAGTGGATTAGGATGGGCCCTAATCCAATGACTGACGTCCTTCAAGGGAGATCATCATGTGAAGAGGGAGGCGGAGATGGAAGTGGAGCATCTGCAGGCCGAAGTGTGCCCAGGACTGCCAGCACCACCACCAGAAACTGAGGAGGCAAGGCGGGACCTGCCCAGAGCCTTCAGAGGGGGCACGGCCCTGATGACACCGCGATGGTGGACTCCAGCTTCCAGAACTGATTGTCTGCACAGCAGCCCTCAGAAACTAACACCCCACAATGGCCCTGGGCCCCTCAGCCTCAGGCAGAAGCCTGCTGGAGTATGCCAGCTGACTCACGGCAGACAGACCTCTAGGGGTGGCACATCTGTCACTGCACTTGAGCTCCATGCCATCCCCCAATGAGGGGTCTGACTTGAGTGAGGGCAGACAGATGGACAGACATCATCTTTTATGGAGAGCTGGTACTAAATTAAACACATGCCGAAAGAAACTGGCATTAGCAAGGAAAAGCACTGAGCTCCCAAACAAAACCAGGGATCTTTACTGACCTTCTTTTTCAAGTTCGCTAACTCCACATCGCTTCACCTTGAACTTGGCCAGATATGGGGCTTTTGCAGCACTGAAAACAAAAAGAATGTGGCACCCATGATGTAGCTGAGAAAAACTGCATACGAGGATGTTGTGGAAGCGGGGGATGGGCAGGGCGAGGCGCCCACCTCTGCATCGGGGTCCCAGACTTGTAGTCGATGTCCAGCACGATGGCCTCGGGGTTGCTGGGCAGGTAGCAGCCTGTGCAGGGACAGAGGCAGTCGCAGAGAGTGCATGTGTCACCAAGGTGAGGCCAATGTCAGTTTCCAACACGGATGTTAGGTGTGAGTCCACCCTGCAGGCACACCCCACCCCTGTGGAGGGGCCTCTGGTCCTTGTCCAGGGCACCACTAACTTATTATTCTGCGGCCGCTAAGGGTCTGTCCTCCCTGACTCTTCGACTCTTCCAGCCATTGACCAAAGGAGTCAGCACCTCCCGGGACACGCTCTTGCTGGAGGAGCACTGAGCCCCATCCTCACGGATGCAGCCCTACTGCTTCTGGGGGTGCGTGTGAAGCCTGTCCTGCCTCCACCTGTCTGAGCAACCCTCCAAACAGCCCTCCATTCTTGGAGTCCCCTTTTTTTTTGGATAGAGTCTTGCTCTGTCACCCAGGCTGGAGTGCAGTGGTATGATCTTGGCTCACTGCAACCTCTGCCTCCTGGGTTCAAGCGATTCTCCTGCCTCAGCCTCCCGAGTAGCTGGGATTACAGGCGCCTGCCACTGTGCCCAGCTAATTTTTGTACTTTTAGTACAGACAGGGTTTCATCATGTTGGCCAGGCTGGTCTGGAACTCCTTACCTCAGGTGATCCACCCACCTCAGCCTCCCAAAGTGCTGGGATTAGGGCATGAGCCACCACTCCTGGCCAACATTGTTTCTTTATGCTTATTTTGTATCTTTGTGAGTTCAAGCTTCTTCAGCTCAGGGTCCATGCCTTACTCATCTTTTTAACAGCCACAATACCTAATGTCATGCCTTTTCTTTTCTTGTTTTTGTTTTTTTGAGACAGAGTCTCACTCTGTCACCAGGCTGGAGTGCAGTGGCGCAATCTTGGCTCACTGCAAGCTCCTAGGTTCACACCATTCTCCTGCCTCAGCCTCCCAAGTAGCGGGGACTACAGGCGCCCACCACCATGCCCCGCTAATTTTTTGTATTATTAGTAGAGATGGGTTTCACCGTGTTAGCCAGGATGGTCTCGATCTCCTGACCTACTGATCCACCTGCCTTGGCCTCCCAAAGTGTTAGGATTACAGGCGTGAGCCACTGCGCCCAGCCCAGGCTCCCCTTTCTCAGTGAGTGCTCAGTAAATGTGTGAAGTAAGAGGACAAGGGAAAGGCCGTTTCTGGCCAAGAAACTGCCAGTCACTAAAGGGAACATGTGCTCCTTGAGCCCTGAGAGGTGGGCTTTGAGGGGAGCCAAGCTTGGCCTTGCTGTGGGGTACAGGGAGAGGGGGGCATGCCATCTCCTCCTCTTCCTCACCCGCCCTTCTGCCTGCTCCAGGCCGTGGCTCACACTCAGGCCCCTCTGTGCTCTCCTACTAGAGCCCAGCTGGCTTCCCTGACCTCTGGGGCAAGACTCAGCCAACACGATCTAGAGCCAGGGGCTGGGGACTTCTGTGTATGCCCCTTGCAGTACGATGCTTCCAGCTCTTTTTGCCCCTCCCCAGCAGTTGTGGCCTTCCCGGTGCGGGAACAGAGGCCCTGCATGCAAGTCCTGCCCTCTCTGAGAAGCTGAGCTGTTGTGTGAGCTCAACACAATGTGCTGGGAAGAAATGGTTAAACTGGGGCCCTGCAAGGCACTCCACAGCTGAGACCAGCCGCTGTGAACCTCTGTACAGGGTCCTGGCCAGAGTTTGGAAGACAAGTTTGTGCCAATAGTTAGAAATGGAGAGAGAGACCGGGCGCAGTGGCTCATGCCTGTAATCCCAGCACTTTGAGAGGCCGAGTCGGGCAGATCACAAGGTCAGGAGATTGAGACCATCCTGACTAACATGGTGAACCCCGTCTCTTCTAGAAATACAAAAAAACTAGCTGGGTGTGGTGGCACATGCCTGTAGTCTCAGCTACTCGGGAGGCCGAGGCAGGAGAATGGCGTGAACCCGGGAGGCGGAGCTTGCAGTCAGCCGAGACCTTACCACTCTGCACTTCAGTCTGGGCGAGACTCAGACTGGAGCGAGACTCCATCTCAAAAATAAATAAATAAATAAATAAATAAATAAATAAATAAGTAAGTAAGTAAGTAAGTAAAAATAAAATAAAATGGAGAGAGAGCTGCCCAGTGAAGTCTGGATTTCCATCTTCTCTTGAAAAGCTCAGCCTTAACCACACTGGGCTTGAATTCCCACATGGCCACGGCTACAGGCACCCAGGAGCGGCTTCCTATGGGAGGCGGGGGGGTGCTGATGGGTCCCAGCACACATGAGCTGTCCCACACTGGCCCCGCCTGTGTGACCTGCTCCTGTAATGCTGGGGCCCAGGAACCCTCTTCTAGAGTAACAGCTACTGAGGTCAGTGTCAGCCTCCAGAAAAACAGCAGGCAGCAAGGAAGATGAAGGGCACCCACGGACGAGCAGCTCCTGCTCACTAGGGGCAGATTCTGGGGAACGGCTGGGGTCTTGGGGCACCAGGCACCGTGGGCCCAAGCAGGTGTGGGGCTGGCCAAGCTGCTGTGTCCACACCCTGCAGTGCCTGGAGACGGCAGCAGCCTTCACGCCCCGCGGCCCACCCGCAGGAAGAGGCTGATCCGAGCCTCCAGAAGCCACCTGCTCACCCGGCTGCACCTTCACTTCAGACAGGGCCGACAGACAAGCCTTCTTTCTCTCGTCGCCTTTAGGGTAGGGCCTGAGAAACAGGAAACAAATGCTTGCTTTGTCTCCTGGAGGAACTGGCTGCTGGGGGACAGCCCAGGGCCCCTCCTGCCTGGATTACCCTCTCTGTCCCTCTCTTCCCGGCTCTAGCTGCTCCCAGGGCAGCCAGGCACCACTGGCAGCGATTCTTGCCTTGCATTCCTCGTGGAGAATCCCCGACAGCCCCCAAGGGGTGGTTTTCTGGCAGGCTCTGCCCCTGCTGTGTGGGGGTGTGTATGGCTGGGGGTGGTGGGGTTAACGCCTGCCACCTGCTGCCACCCAGGAAACGCTAGATCCGGTCCTTTATCTTGTGGGTTAGAAGCTGCCAGCATTTGCTCTTCTTAGCACCCAGCCCAGAAAAGGGTCTCAAACTGACCAAGGTCAGAGCAGCGTAAGCACTGGAGACAGCCCGGCTAGCGTGCCCAGCATTGATGACTCCAGGGTTTCATCCCTTATGAATGGGCAAAGCCAACAACATCCAAGGATGGTGTCAGGTCCACACGAATGGAAGGTCCAGGAAAACGATGACAGGAGCTGCAAAGGCAGTCTGGTGTTCCTGACACCATGAGGATCGATCCTTCAGAGTGTGAAGAGGGCAAGGTGGCCTCAAATTGTGGAGCTATGTGCTACATTCTACAAACCTTAGGAACGAAACTAAGCTGTATTTCCTGAAACTGGCATGGCCATGCATTCTGCCATGCCTTCAAGAGCCTTGACTCACCCCAAGCAGTGCTTCCCCACCCACTCTGGCTGTCCATCAGAACCAGCAGTGGCCCCGTTGCTAGAGACTACTCTCATTCATCTGGTTGGGGCCAGGCATGGGCATTTTTAAAGCTTCCCAGGCATTTCTGCTAAGCTGCAGGGACTGGAACAAGACATCCCAGAAGGCGGTTTCTGAAGCACTGCACTTACTTGATGATAGCCGACACATTGGTGATCTTGTTAAAGAAATCAAACTCCCGCTGGTAAAAGTCCTTCGCTGGGCCAGACAAGGAGCCTGTGATCTCCTCTACTAACTGCTCTAGGAGGTCACCGATGTCAGCTGCCAAGGAAACAGAGGCTGAGTCTCTGTGGCTGCGGAAGAGGCCCCTCAGGAATATCAGCGCTGTTTCCCAGCCCCCAGACTGGCAGTGCCCACTGTGTGCTCTGCAGGCGTGGTGAGACCATAACACCTGCCATGCGCCCCTTCTGCTGTGCTGACACAGCTGACGCTGGTGGGAAAAGCTGCTGGTGCCTAAGCACAGCTCAAGGCAGGGGCCAAGCGCACAAGTGGGCGTGGAATCCTCACTGCTACACACGCAGTAAGAAAAAAGCCCGTATCATTTATGAATGTCACAGGTGAAGCAATGAGAATTAATTTTTAGTAAACTCTACCCTGAATACATGCTTTTTTTTTTTTTGTTAAACAGAGGCACACACTGGGCGGGGCTCTATTAAATAGTGCCTCTCACTATTCAAATCCCAGGCTGAATTTAAATTCCTGGGCTCAAGAGATCTTCCTGTCTCAGCCACCTGAGTTGCTGGGACTACAGCTAGTAGGTGGGACTACAGGTACACATCACCACACCTGGCTTTTAAAGCATCCTTTGTGATGAAATGGGATGTGCATCTAAGGCAGGCGCTATCCTGAGAAGCACTTGCAGCTTGTCTGATTTTGGAGCCTGGACTAACTTTTTTCACAGACCTTGGTTTTTACTTGAAAAAATGACTGACAGACAACATACAGTTATTCAGACTGAGGGATGTGGCAGATGTTTTCCTGAAAATGAACAAAAAACGAATCTTCCACTCAAAGGAACTGAAACATTTTTTGGAAAACTTGGACCTGCCACTGTGAGCTCAACAGCTTCCCTTAAAAACCCTTTCTGATAAGAGTGGCAGCATGTGAACAAATGATTTTTCCACATTGTATAAAGAAATACATCAACCTTTGAAAGATATGCATAACTCACTGGCTTATATTTTATAAATGCCCACTGTTTGATGTCATAAAAGCTTTCATGGGTCCAGGTGCGAGGTAGACCAATAGACTTGAACAAAACACAGCATGAGAAGTTTACTGCCAAATTTAAGATACCACACTACAATTAACCTTTTTATTTTTTGACAATCCTCCTGCCTTGGCCTCCCAAAGTGTTGGGATTACAAGCATGAGCCACTGTGCCCAACCTGCAATTGGCTGAGCTACAAAAAATTAAAAATTAGCCAGTCGTGGTGGCATGCACCTATAGTCTCAGCTACTTGGGAGGATGAGGCAGGAGGATCGCTTATGCCCGGGTGGTTAAGGCTGCAGTGAGCCGTGATTACACCAATGCACTCCTGCCTGGGAGAGGGACCCTGCCTCTAAAAAAAGAAAACAAAAACTACCACTTGTCAAGTGTGGTGCAGTATCAAAAAGGATCTCCACAATGACCTGAAAGATTACTAACATACAACTTCCTTTTTCAAGTACATTCACTTCAACTGAAACAACGCTGAAGTAGATCAACTGCAGAAGTGGAATGAAAATGAGAATCCAGCCATCTCCTACAAGGCAATGCCACTCTTTTGGCTAATTTTTGAGTTTTTGGGGGAAAAGTTATTTTCCCAAAAAGATGTTATTTATGTTAACATGTAATGAATGAGCTTACATTTTCTGAAATTCTGTGTTAATTTCTAATCCTCGTTAACACTGACAGCTAATGCTCACATGAACCAGCGCTCTTTGAGGACCTCAATACTCATTTCTGACAGTGCAAGGGTCCCGAGGGTGTGCTATTTGGGAACCGCTGCCCTGGGCTGGCGGCCCCTTCCTCACACAGTCACAGTTGTGTTGAGCATGGAGACTCTGGAGAAGCAGCCACTGGAGCAGAAGGGTCTCACTTGCACTTGGGAGTGCAGGCTGGCATTGGACAGCAGGTTAGCAAAGGTGACATGAAGGAAGGGTCCTGCTCCCATGTGTGCTGAAAGGTGAGAAGTGCCCTAGCAAAGGGTGGGAGTGGAGGGGTCGGTGAACTGCGGCAGTGCAGGCTGGGGAGAGGCCTGTGGGCTGTAGAAGGTGCTTGGCAGTGCACTGAAGACAGGAAGTGAGGCCCGTGGGAGGACAAAATACTCACGGTCTTTCTGGTGGCCTTCCTCGTCTAGATAAATGTTAGTCTT
This sequence comes from Piliocolobus tephrosceles, assembly GCF_002776525.5. NCBI lineage: Eukaryota > Metazoa > Chordata > Mammalia > Primates > Cercopithecidae > Piliocolobus > Piliocolobus tephrosceles. The sequence continues at coordinate 320,284 of NC_045452.1, read as the reverse complement.
CATGTTCCAGATGAACTGGTGCGCCAGAAGCTGGGATTTAGACGCTGCCCACAGAATATACTCCCGCACATAGCCCATCTGCAGGAGAGCAAGGTCCCTGTCAGCCAGGCTCAGAGGGCCCTCTCCACGAGGAGGGCCTTGTCAGTAGCTGCTGACTCTCGGCATTTGGGAGGCCAGGCAAGAGTGAGGCCCAGTGGTTCTAGTGGTGTGGCCAAGCTCTCCAGGACTGGTGGTGAGTCCAGCCAGTGGCCAGGTCAAGTTCCAGCCAGCTAGTGGCTGGGACCTGAGGGGCATGGGTGCAAAACGGGCTTCAGTCAACCTTTGTCTCCTCTGTGTCTTCCCATGGGTTTGAGAAGCACAACTCTCAAACCAATTTCTGGGGTTGTCAAGTACGAGAAAAAGCAGGCTGGGTACTAAAAACTCACTTGTCAGCTGGTGTTTAGAACAATGTTCCAAAGTGACAGACAGGTTCCAGAAACATGCAGATACACCTCCTTCATAAGTTGACACATTGATATGATTAGGCTTTGTGTCCCCACCCAAATCTCATCTTGAATTGTAATCCTCAGGTGTTGAGGAAGAGACCTGGTGGGAGGTGATTGGATCAGGGGGGCGGTTCCCCCATGCTGATCTCCTGACAGTGAGTGAGTTCTCAGAAGATCTGACGGTCTTATAAATGTTTGACAGTTCCTCCTGCATACACACTTTCTTTTGCTTGCTGCCAGGTAAGATGGACCTACTTCCCTTTCTACCATGATTCTGTTTCCTGAGGCCTCCCTAGCCATGTGGAACTGTGAGTCAATTAAGCCTCCTTTCTTTATAAATAAACCAGTCTCAGGAACTTCTTTTTATTGAGACATAGTCTCACTCTGTCACCCAGGCTGGAGTGCAGTGGCGCCATCTCAGCTCACTGCAACCTCCACCTCCCAGGTTCAAGTGATTCTCCTGCCTCAGCCTCCTGAGTAGCTGGGATTACAGACGCACGCCACCATGTCTGGCTAATTTTTGTATTTTTAGTAGAGACAGGGTTTCGCCATGTTGGTCAGGCTGGTCTTGAACTCCTCACTTCAAGTGATCACCCGCCTTGGCCTCCCAAATTGCGGGAATTACAGGTGTGAGCCACTGCACTCGGCCAGGAAGTTCTTTATAGCAGTGTAAAAATGGACTAATATACACATCTATGGTCACCAACCTAAGGATCTCTCCTCCTCTTCCTTCTTGGTCATTTTCTGCCACTCACAGTAGTAACTCCAGTTTTTCTTTCTTTTTTTGAGACGGAGTCTCATTCTGTCACCCAGGCTGGAGTGCAGTGGCGCGATCTCGGCTCACTGCAAGCTCCACCTCCCGGGTTCACGCCATTCTCCTGCCTCAGCCTCCCCCGTAGCTGGGGCTATAGGCGCCCGCCACCACGCCCGGCTAATTTTTTTGTATTTTTAGTAAAGACGGGGTTTCACCATGTTCGCCAGGATGGTCTCGAACTCCTGACCTCATGATCTGCCCGCCTTGGCCTCCCAAAGTGCTGGGATTACAGGCGTGAGCCACCGCGCCCGGCCCAGATTTTCTTTTTAATTAAAAATTTGTTTTTGTTTGTTCCTAGAGCCGTAAGTTTCAAAACTCCAGTTTTAATTCCATGCCCTAGGTTTAAAAAGGTGAGCTGGCCTTTCTGGGTAGCCTCCTGGAGTCTATGGACACTGATCTGGTGAAGTATCCCTTGGATGGACATTTGTGACCTGGGTAAGAGGGGGTGGTCTTACCACAGAGGCAGAAGTCCTCGCTTTGGGTTTCCCAATTCTAACTCAGAAAATGGATCTAAAGATAAACTATGAATGTTCAATGTGTAGTACTTTTTAAATATAAGTTTGTTTTATAATTATGTAAACAATGACGGAGTTCCAAAGTCAAAATTATTAAATAGGGTACATATCTGTTACTTCCATCCTGATCTCTCTCCCTCTTTGGCCCTTTTTATTAACTTTTGATTTACTGTTCCCTTTTTGTTTTTGTTTTTTTTTGAGACGGAGTTTTTTTTTTTTTTGTGAGATGGAGTCTCTCTCTGTTGCCCAGGCTAGAGTGCAGTGGTGCATCTCAGGTCGCTGCAAGCTCTGCCTCCTGGGTTCACGCCATTCTCCTGCCTCAGTCTCCCGAGTAGCTGGGACTCAGGCGCCTGCCACCACACCCGGCTAATTTTTTTTTTTTTTGTATTTTTAGTAGAGACGGGGTTTCACCACGTTAGCCAGGATGGTCTCCATCTCTTGACCTCGTGATCCGCCCGCCTCGGCCTCCCAAAGTGCTGGGATTACAGGCGTGAGCCACCGCGCCTGGCCTACTGCTCCTTTTGTTCAAAAAAAGTATAAACAAATATGTATATACATTTTTTTTTTTTTTTTTTTTTTTTGAGACGGAGTCTTGCTCTGTCGCCCAGGCTGGAGTGCAGTGGCTGGATCTCAGCTCACTGCAACCTCTGCCTCCCGGGTTCATGCCATTCTCCTGCCTCAGCCTCCCGAGTAGCTGGGACCACAGGCGCCGGCCTCGCCCGGCTAATTTTTTGTATTTTTAGTAGAGATGGGGTTTCACCGTGTTAGCCAGGATGGTCTCGATCTCCTGACCTCGTGATCTGCCCGTCTCGGCCTCCCAAAGTGCTGGGATTACAGGCTTGAGCCACTGCGCCCGGCCTATGTATATACATTTGTATTGCCACAAGTGATATAAATTTTTTTAAACTTAAAAAAAACTCCAGGCCAGGCATGGTGGCGCACACCTGTAATCCCAGCACTTTGGGAGGCTGAGGCAGGTGGATCACCTGAGGTCAGGAGTTTGAGATCAGCCTGACCAACATGGTGAAACCTCATGTCTACTAAATACAAAAAACAGTCCGGGCGTGGTGGCTCATGCCCGTAATCCCAGCACTTTGGGAGGCCAAGGCAGGTGGATCACCTGAGGTTAGGAGTTCAAGACCAGCCTGGCAAACATGGTGAAACCCTGTCTCTACTAAAAATACAAAAATTAGCCAGGTGTGGTAATGCATGCCTGTAATCCCAGCTACTTGGGAGGCTGGGGCAGAAAAATCACTTGAACCTGGGAGGTGGGGGTTGCAGTGAGCCGAGATCGTGCCACTGCACTCCAGACTAGGCAACAGACTCTGTCTCAATAAATAAATAAATAATAACAATTATTATTATTTTGAGACCGAGTGTCACTCTGTAGCCCAGGCTGGAGAGCAGTGGCGCAATCTCGGCTTACTGCAAGCTCCACCTCCCAGGTTCATGCCATTCTCCTGCCTTAGCCTCCTTTGATAGCTAGGACTACAGGCGCTCATCATCACGCCCAGCTAATATTTTCTATTTTTAGTAGAGACGGGGTTTCACCCTCTTAGCTAGGATGGTCTCGATCTCCTGACCTCGTGATCCGCCCGCCTCAGCCTCCTAAAGTGCTGGGATTACAGGAGTGAGCCACCGTGCCTGGCTATTAATTAATTAATTTAAAAAAATTAACCGGGTGTGGTGGCACATGCCTGTAATCCCAGCTACTTGGGAGGCTGAGGTGGGAGAATTGCTTGAACCCTGGAGATGGAGGTTATAGTGAGCTGAGATCACGCCATTGCACTCCAGCCTGGGCAACAAGAATGAAACTCTGTCTAAAAAAAAAAAAAAAAATATATATATATATATATAAAAAATACAAAAAATAAGCCAGGCATGGTGGCATGCACCTTCAATTCCAGCTACCTGGGAGGCTGAGGCAGGAGAACTGCTTGAATCTGGAAGGCAGAGGCTACAATGAGCCGACAGTGCCACTACACTCCAGCCTGGGCAACAGAGCAAGACTCTGTCTCAAAAAAAAAAAATTCCCTAAAAATGTATAGCAAGAAAGAAACCAGGGAAACTCGCTGAGTCCTGAGTTGGTACAACCACACACAGAAGAATTGTTTCAGGCAGCCTTTCTCTGGTAGCCACCACCAAGAGTTCACATGGAGGCCCTGGGCACTGGCTCCCCTCCCCACTGCCTCTGGACCTAACCCTTATGCTAGGCCTGTATGGAAGCAGAGAGCCAAGCAGTCAAGGGAAACTAATGTGGGAAGGGAGCCAGGGGGAAGGAAACAGGTCCCTGAAGAGAAGGTGCCTCATGACAATCCTGTAAGTTGCCACCAGTGTGAAGGCTCCAGCTTGGTGAGTGTGGCTCCACACATATCACCGCTCAGAGGTGCAGAGAGCATGGCACCACCTAGTGAGGGCAGTGAATGATTTCACAGGACTCAGTCTTTCAACAGAGGCTGGCTGCTGTTCTAGAAGCACTTTGGTCTATAGACTCTAGGGCTAGCCCCTGGGACACCCAGTCATGGCACTCAGCCAGCCCACAGGTGGGCCACAGTGGTGAGGGCTCAGCCAGGACACATGGAGTCTGCTGCCCAATTCAGTCAGGGAAACAAGGCCAGTTCTGGGGTTGGGGAAGAGGGCAGACAAGTTGCACTCAGACACAGAGTGCAGTGGGCGGGCTGGCACTAGGGCACAGGAGGCTCAGGCTCCTGGCTGTGGTCACTCTCATGGATATTTTCTGTCCCACGACCTGTGCTGAGTACTTTATGTCCACAGACACTGTTATGGGCTGAATTGTGTCCCTTCAAATTCATATGTTATAGGAGCTCAGAATGGTACTGCATTTGGAGATAGGTACTTTATAGAGGTGATTAAGGTAACATGAGGTCAATAGGATGGGTCCTAATCTAGTATGATGGGTGTTCTTATAAGGGGAGATTAGGACACAGACACACAAAAGGATGACCCTGTAAGGATTCAGAGAGAAGATGGCTATCAATAAGCCAGGGAGATGGGCATGGTGGCTCAGACCTATAATGGTGGCTCAGACACTTTTGGAGGTGGAGGTGGGCAGATTGCCTGAGCTCAGGAGTTTGAGACCAGCCTGGGAAAACATAGCGAAACTCCATCTCTACAAAAAATACAAAAATTAGCTGGGTGTGGTGGCGCACATCTGCCATCCCAGTTACTTGGGAGGGGTAACGGGTGAGGTGCTGAGGTGGGAGGATGGCTGGAGCCCGGGAGGTTGAGGCTGCAGTGAGCTGAGATCATGCCACTGCACTCTAGTCTGAGTGACAGAGCGAGACCCTGTCTCTTAAAAAAAAAAAAAAGCCAGGGAGACAGGCCTCAGAAGGAAGCAACCCTGTTCACACCTTGACCTCGGACTTCTGGCCTCCAGAATTCATGGTTTTTTTGTTTGTTTGTTTTGTTTTTTGGCCTCCACAATGCTGAGAATAGACATTGCTGTCATTTAGCTGCCCAGTCTGTGGTGCTTCACTACGCAGCCCTGGTAGACTAATGCATACGTCACCTCGTTAATCCTCCTTACCCCTTCCGGCTGAAGAGAGCAGGATTCAGGGATTTGAGGTGACCCCACCAACAAGAGGGAAGCCTGGCCAGGCTGGCAACAGCCCCAGAACTGGCTCACTCCGCAGAGCATGCTTGGGCCTCAGGGTGAGGCAGTGGGTGAACATGGCTTCCCCTGGCATGGCACTGGGTATCAAGGGACAATCACAGAGGCTCGGGTAGGGGGAGCAAGGGGACTGCTGGGGAGCCCTGTCCCTGGGGAGGCTCTGAGGAGCCTGTGAGGGCCAGGGATAGACCGCGCACAGGCTGGGTGTGGAGCACACTCTGCAAGTGAAGAGGACGGCCATGCAGGTGCAAGCTTACCTTGTCGTACCTGAGGGCCTGCACGATCTGGGGGATGTAGAAGAGGATGGCGTCCTGTGGAGGAGGAGCAGAGTTGGCCATGACTTCTGAGAGCAGAGCCGCCCAACCCTATGGCCCAGGTCCTGCCTCTGCTTCTGCTCTGCCCACAGCAGGGCTGAGAACTGGGGAAAGCCCGGAGGATGGCGGGCAAAATGACTGATGGCTCAGAACACAGGAATGGAGGAAACAGGTAAAAGGAGCAAGGTTCCTGCTCTACAGTGGGTGGGAGGGCCTCACGCTCCTCACTGGGGAGCCTGCCTCGGGGAAAAGATCTGCTGTGGGTCAGACTCTAGAATATTCCAGAGGCCTTTCTCCACCATCATCATAGCTGTCTCGTGGGCTCCCTGGGCTCCCACAAGGAGTGAGGGACCCTCCATGGGCGAGGTCACTGTGGGGTTCCAAGACACAGCTGCACTGCCATGTGGGTTGTGTACAGCTGCCGTGCCACCTCATAATCAAACTCAACTGTGTGTCTTTAACTCAAACACCTCACTCAGGTTAAAAAACAAATGTAACTAGAGAAGACATGTGAATTAGAACTAAATCCATCTTCTATAACTACTTGAACAAAAACAGGGAAAGGAACAGTATGTAATGGGTCAACCTCATGGCCAGTGGTGGGGCCTGTGCCTCTCTCCAGGTAAGACCCCAACCAACAGTCCCACCAGAGGCCAGCTCAGCAGGGTCCTGGGCTCACCGGAGGGAAGGACCGCAGGACTTTCACCCCGTACTGCGCTGTGAGAGGGTGCGGCGGGTACATGCTGGAGAAGTAGGAGAGGCCTGTGGGTGGGTCCGTGGGTGCCCAGCACAGCACATGGCTGAGCTCCGGAGCATCGGCGTCGATGGTGTGCCAGGTGACCAGGAACTGCAGAGAAGGCGGGGAGATGCTGTGGCTTGGGCAGTCCCGGGACCTCTCGAGATACCTGGCCCACTAGCCACACAAGGATGGTCATGAGAAGTGATGTTTCTAAGCATCTGTAACCATGTGGAAGATGCTTTTGATGTGTTATGGAAAACAGTGTAACTGCAATTAGGGTGAAGTGTATTACATTTTTTTCTACTGTAAACAAATAAATGCTACAGACAAGGAATAGACAACACAGGAAATCAGAAAAATCATGAATAGTACTGAACTTGCCACGTGGCTATTTTTGTCTCATTTCCAGTTTCAGGCATTTTTGTCTCATTTCTGGTTTTGTCTCATTTCTAATTTCAGTGCTGTTTTGTGCAGTTTGAACTCAGGCCCTGGCACATGGGCTACACTACCTTGATCGCTTCAGGCACGTCACTAACAGCTCCTGGGTCCAACCGAACGAGACGGGTCACTTCGTTCCCGATGGCTTCTGTGTTCTTAAACCTACAGGGCACAGAGGGTATGGGTGGTGCTGCCTCACCAGGGAACCCGTGCTCTCCCACACACTGGAGGGAGGGGAGCCAGAGGGAAACGCTGAACTGGAGGGATTCATATCAATACCAAGTGACGGCTTGGGTACAAACAAATAGAATGAAAACCTGCTATTTGATAGCACAACTGGGAGACTACAGCCAATAATAATTGTACATTGAAAAACAACTTTAAAAGAGTGTAGGCCAGGTGCCGTGGCTCAGGCTGTAATCCCAGCACTTTGGGAGGCCGAGGCGGGCGAATCACAAGGTCAGGAGATCGAGACCATCCTGGCTAACACAGTGAAACCCCATCTCTACTAAAAATACAAAAAATTAGCCGGGTGTGGTGGCGGGCACCTGTAGTCTCAGCTACTCGGGCTGAGGCAGGAGAATGGTGTGAACCCGGGAGGCGGAGCTCCGGGGGAGCTAACTCCGGGGAGTGTAACTGGATTGTTTGTAACTCCAAGGATAAATGCTTGAGGGGATGGATACCCCGTTCTCCGAGATGTGCTTATATCACATTGCGTGCCTGCATGAAAACATCCCATGCACCTCATAAATACAGACATCTACTACATTTGCACAGAAATTTAAAAAAAGTTCAAATAAAAAATGGTTAGCCAGGTGACAGCTAAATGTTCTATTATGCCACTAACTAATAGGTCTGAACATTAGTGTTTTTTTTTTTTTTTTTTTTTGAGACGGAGTCTCGCTCTGTCGCCCAGGCTAGAGTGCAGTGGCGCAATCTCGGCTCACTGCAAGCTCTGCCTCCCGGGTTCACGCCCTTCTCCTGCCTCAGCCTCCCGAGTAGCTGGGACTACAGGCGCCCACCACCGCGCCCGGCTAATTTTTTGTATTTTTAGTAGAGACAGGGTTTCACCGTGTTAGCCAGAATGGTCTCGATCTCCTGACCTTGTGATCCGCCCGCCTTGGCCTCCCAAAGTGCTGGGATTACAGGCGTGAGCCACCGTGCCCGGCCAGTGTTTTTTTTTTTTTTTTTTTTTTTTGAAAAAAGCATTATTATCCGCTGTGATGAAATGCTGGAACTTTCTTAAAGAAACACGAATTTTCCTACACTTACTGTTCAAAAGGCTTCCTTTCACCATCCCTGTCCTAAAACTCCTGCCTCTTATTCCTTTTCCTACCATGTCTTCCCCTGACTCTCCACAGCTACCCATCCAGTGAGTCAGTGTCTCAGTCCACAGTCCAGGGGCCACAAGGCACCTGGCCCATGAAGGGGCAGCTACTAGTTTCCAGGTGTTCCCACCTCGGGCTAATGCAAGGCAGATGCCCCACGAGCACTGTGCTTTGAGGCAATGCAGAGCTGCTCTGCGATCCTACTCCAGGGGATCAAAGTAGGGCTGGAGGGAGGATGCAGTATATTGGCAGGTCTGGGCTCACAACAGAGAATCACCCACCCTGGATACATTCATAGGAGGCTGTGGACCATCTTGTGGAATTCTTTTTTTTTTTTTGAGACAGAGTCTCGCTCTGTTACCCAGGCTGGAGTGCAGTGGCGCGATCTCAGCTCACTGCAAGCTCTGCCTCCTGGTTCACACCATTCTCCTGCCTCTGCCTCCGGAGTAGCTGGGACTACAGGTGACCGCCACCACGCCTGGCTAATTTGTTTTGTATTTTTAGTAAAGACGGGGTTTCACCGTGTTAGCCAGGATGGTCTTCATCTCCTGACCTTGTGATCCATCCACCTCGGCCTCCCAAAGTGCTGGGATTACAGGCGTGAGCCATTGCGCCCGGCCCCATCTGGTGGGATTCTAAACAGGGACACTGCAGTCCCTCTCAGCCACCATCGGTCTGAGGTTCTGTCCCCGTAAGAGCTGCCACAGGCAGTTCACAGGAATGTGGCTGCTGTCTGCAGCATGTGCCTCCTCCAAGTACTCTGCCACTGAAAGGTGACATCCAGGAACAAACCCAAACCCTCCCCAAGGCGGTTCCAGCAGCCGCCTGCCAGGAGTGACAGCTTCCACATGCTTCCTATCCGGCATGAATCAGATCTTGGCTCTGAATTCACCCTGCTGCTACCTCCCTAGGCTCCAGGTGCAGCAGCACCCCAGGCAGACGTTGGAAAAGATCACAAGGGTTGCTGGGTTATCTCTGCACAGAAGAGCTGGGGGAGTGTCCTGGCACTCGGGGATCAAAGTAGCCTGCTAGACTACTTCCTGACTGTCCTTGAGAGGGGCTGCAGAGTGCTCCCCAGCATTCATGACCCAGCTGGCAGGCGCCCTATACTGGGCCTCTGGTGAGGCCTGTGTCAGGCTGTGGTGCCTGGGGGCCCACCTGGCAGGCAGCTGCACAGCCAGGTAGGGAGAGATGCTCCAGGCCAGGTTCACGTTGTCCTTCCACTGCTTCTCACTCAGGCTGATGTACTTAGATCTCCAGTTGGCCACGCTGTTCTCTCCGGCCTGGTCTAGCTCTAGTTCTGGGGCTGACAGTGGGTTGTACCATGTGATGAGCCGCTCGATCTCAGTGGCCTGGCAAGATAAAATATAAGGCCTGATATGCACGCCTTCTGTGAGTGACCACACACTGCCCCGGCCACCAGGTGTTGTATGGGCAGGTGGTGGGCAGCAGGCACAGCTGCACCTGTGGGCCTCACCAGCAGGGACAGCAGGAGCGTCCTTCGCTTCATGTAGTATTTGTGTAGCTGGGAGCCCCGGTTGGTTTTCTTAGACATGCCTAGGAGGAAAGACAAAGCACAGGTGTAGTCCTCAGATGCCACCTGCCTGCCCTGAGTTTCTAAACCTAGAGGAAGCTTGCAGTGCTCTGTTCTGTTGTCTGAGCAAGTGTCCATCAAGTAGCTCGCAACCAGAATGGTAACTTGTATGTGATGGCCCCAGGAGCATGCCTCCCACTGACCTGACTTCTTGGAGATGGTGGACATGCCACTGGATAGGGGGTAGGTGTTGATCCAGCCTTGGGTGGCTTGTTGCCGAGAGCCAACAGTTATGTCCAGGTTGCTCCGGGTATCCTGATTATCTGAGGGCAAACACATTGTTGATTCTAGAGTGAGGTGGCTCAAGAAAAGGTATCACAAAAAGTAAACTAATATTCACCAGAGATAAGGCAATCAGTGGTACAGTGGGCAGGAGTCCTGGAATCGACTGTAGGAACAACTCTGTCTGGATGGTGAGTTTTCCAAAAGCGTGAGTAATTCTTTATTTTAACTATTCTAGATGGAATGTTTAAACATTTTAATTATATTTCTTCTATCCTTTTCAAATACTTTTTATTTAATTAATTAATTAATTTTTGAGATAGAGTTTTGCTCCTGTCACCCAGGGTGGAGTGCAATGACACAATCTCAGCTCACTGCAACCTCTGCCTCCTGGGTTCAAGCGATTCTCCTGCCTCAGCCTCCCGAGTAGCTGGGATTACAGGTGCCTGCCACCACACCCAGCCAATTTTTGTATTTTTAATAGAGACGTGGTTTCGCCATGTTGGCCAGCTGGTCTTGAACTCCTGACCTCAGGTGATCCACCCGCTTCAGCCTCCCAAAGTGTGGGATTACAGGCGTGAGCCACCGTGCCCGGTATATTTTTCATTTTTGAGAGGGAGTCTCGCTCTGTTGTAGTGCAATGGCGTAAGCTCGGCTCACTGCTACCTCTACCTCCTGGGTTCAAGCTATTCTCCTGCCTCAGCCTCCCGAGTAGCTGGGACTACAAGCGCCCACCACCAGGCCTGGCTAATTTTTGTACTTTTAGTAGAGATGGGGTTTCACCATATTGGCCAGGCTGGTCTCGAACTCCTGACCTCAGGTGATTAACCTGCCTTGGCCTCCCAAAGTGCTGGGATTACAGGCGTGAGCCACTGCGCCTGGCCTTCTTCTATCCTTTAAAATATTATAGGCTGGGCACAGTGGCTCATGTCTGTAATCCCAGCACTTTGGGAGGCTAAGGCAGGTGGATCGCTAGAGGCCAGGAGATCGAGACCAGTCTGGACAACAAGGCAAGACCCCTATCTAAACAACAACAACAATAATAAAAATTAGCTGGGGGAGCTGGCATGTATCTGTAGTCCTAGCTGCTTGTGAGGCTGAGGTGGGAGAATCACTTGCACCCAGGAGTCTGAGGCTGCAGTGAGCTATGATTACACTATTGCATTCCAGCCCGGGTGACAGAATAAGACTCCATTTCTAAAAAAAGTAGAAAATAGAATAAAACAAGTATAATTTTCTTGATAAAGGATGGCAATTACCTGATCACCGGTAATGTATAGTCCTTTAGTACGGTGATAACTTGACGGGCTGTGGGGGCAGACTGTAAGGACTGTTTGCCCTCTTCTAAGTGGAGCCAGAAAGCTGCCTTAGAAGATCACTGCATCTGCTTCTTTCCTTCCTTTTCCTGCTAGTCAGGTTGTCAGCTGTGGGTCTGCTAAAGAAAACCCTACTGGCCAGGCACGGTGGCTCACACCTGTAATCCCAGCACTTTGGGAAGCTGAGGAGGGTGGATCATGAGGTCAGGAGTTTGAGACCAGCCTGGCCAATATGGTGAAACCCCGTCTCTACTAAAAAATAAAAAAATTAGCCAGGCATGGTGGCGCGCACCTGTAGTTCCAGCTACTCAGGAGGCTGAGGCAGAAGAATCGCTTGAACCCAGGAGGCAGAGGCTGCAGTGAGCCGAGATCGCGCTACTGCACTCCAGCCTGGGCGACAGAGTAAGACTCTGTCTCTCAAAAAAAAAAAAAGAAAAAAGAAAACCCTCTCTCTTGTCTCTCAGTCTGTGCTTAGTAATCAGCTAGGTACTGGGAGAACAAGGGCATGGCCTCCTTGGAGCTGTTTGCTGCTTGTTTGTGTGGCATGTTTCCCTTAAGCATTCCCTTCCCTGGAATACTGTGCCCCGTCCACCCTGCATGCCTGTGCAGCCTTTCAGACTGAGATCAACTGTCATCTCTTCCAGAAAACCATCTCTGACTCCCCACTCTGGAGGGGCCAAGTATCTATCCCGAGGAGTGCTCCCACAGTCCCCCCATATTGAAATCACCTGTCCATTTGACTGCCTCCTACCAGACGACAACAGACCACATCCCAGTCATGTGGGTGCACTAGCCTCAGCCCAATCCTGGGCCGTCAGCTGCCCAGAGGGGTATGTGAACGCAGCCAGCTGCTCAGAGGGGTATGTGAATGCAGCTGGTGCCAGCGCAGGAAAGTGCGGAGAGTGGAGTCTGCTCAGGGGCCTTGGGTGCGTGTTTATGCTTCTCAGCTTAGGCTGGAGGAGAAGCAGAGCCAGGCAAGTGCTGGCCTCCAATGACCGTGCAACACAGCCAAGGCCAGGGCTCAGGGGGCTCTAACTGCTCCATCCCTACCTCTGGGACCCTCAGGGCTGCCCACGTTGCACCCCTGTCCTGCCTGCCTCCACCATGAGCGGCTGCACTGCTTAGGGTTACCTGGGGGAACAAGCTGGCTGGCGGTCAGGTACTTCTTATCTGAGAACATGGCGGTCCAAAATTTAATCATGATGCTTATGTCTTCACGCAGCCGCTTCTCTCCTTGAGTAGGGAACTTTGGGGGACAGCTTCAAACAATCATAAGAGGACAAGGGCTGAGTGTCTGGAGTCGGGGACTAGAGGCCAGTCACACAAAGCAGTGAGAGGTGATGTACACAGTTTCTTAATGACAAAGGGTCAGCCCAAAGCCCATCATTAGCAAGGATGATCCGGCCCATTCCCATGGGAAGGTGTGGTGGCTCGGGAGCCCTCTTATGCCCTCCTCCCTCACTGCCCACAGCAGCCCCTACAGCTTTCCACTGAAGCTGCGCTTGTGGCAGATCAGGGCAATGAAGCTGCACTCATATAACAGCACAGTCTATGGGTGCAGAGCACCAGGCAGTGGGTGTTTGCAATTCTTTGTGCAATAAGCCTTCACATTAACAGGGAAATTAAATGGACGCACTTAATCTCCTAAATCAGTAGAACTGAGGGAAAATTTGCCTGTATCTCGCTGGGAGGCTAGCTCTCAGTACACGGGACACATGCACAGGGCTGAGGGTATTTAAATCCAGGGGGCCAGGGCTACTGAAGGAGGAGGTTGGTGAGCACAACTGGGCAACTGTGTACTCCTGTGAGTGACTTCCTAGGGGTCTGGGGCAGTAGAGCACTTCCAGGAGCTGGGCCATCCCTGGATGCTGCACAGCACACCTTGGGGGAGTACCTGAAGTAGTCAAAGGCGGTGGAGTAGATCTTCTCGCGAAGCACATTGCGGATGGTTGCATTTGGAACCACGTCAGCATGCAGGAGGGACAGCCCCAGGGTCAGCAGCCTGTGAGGGAGCCCGGCACCCAGTCAGAGCAGGAGCCTGGCCTGGGGCCAAGTTCACCCTCTGCACTCTCTTCCCTGCCCTTCCAGGAGCAGCTCACTGAAATGTGTTCCCTGTCTACGGAAGTACCGTGACACACAGATGCCCCACAACACACTGTACACACCAGCGGCCCTGTGCTCCCCAGGAAGAGGGCTCTCACTTGAAGCGGGGCCCGATGGCCGCCACATGCCGGTTCATGCTCCCCTTGGCCCCGCCGATGTTCAGGGACATGGAGCGCTGCAGCAGGCTGGAGAAGATCTCCACTTGGTCAGAGCTGCAGTACTTGGCGATCTCAAACCGCTGCACCAGGAACTGAGTGAGAAGAGGAAGACACTGTGGTGGTGGGGCTGCGCTGGGCTAACACTGGGACCGGCAGAGACAGCTGAGGAAGGGCTCTGGGCTGACTGGCCGGGCTTGCCAGAGGCTGCAACAGTCAGCCCCTGAGGTCACAGCGTCTGAAAACCTGCAGGCCTCAGGTTCGGCTACCCCCACCCCAAGACCAGTCCTGGCCCCCCCAGGTGGAGCACCCCAAAGCCTTGGTGGGGGAACAGGCACGTACGTCGATCCAGATGTAGTGGGGGGTCACTTCAGGAGGACAGGGTTTGGGCTGACTCGCTTCCGAGGCGGCCAGGGGGTCTGCTTCCTTTATCTCAGCAGAAAACAGGCCAAACTTCTGCTCCACCGTCATGTGCCAGGCCCCTGCCATCTCCCGCATGAACTACAGGTACAGAAGGAATGTTAGCTCCTCTGTGAAACACAAAAAGGGGCTACTGTCGTGTTTTCTCTAATTAAAAAAAACGAACATATGCTCACTGAATAAGATTTAGAAACTGAGAAAAGTATGAAGAAAAAAACGGAGATCGCCTATAGTCCCACATCCCAGGGTCATCCGTGTCAGTGCTTGGTTTATTTTCTCCAGCCTCTTGAGGCTGCATTCTGTTCAACCCAGTTCACGATGTGGACGTTGCAGGGTGTGAGGTGGCAGCACCCAGGATGTGCCTGATGCCCTGACAGGCACTGAGTAGCTGACTTTTCTCGATAACCCTGAGAACGCTCTGTAGCTGTGAGTGGGAAGACCCCTGTGTGGGCTGCTGAGCTGGCAAGGGCAGAAGAGCGGTTCTGGATCCAGAGCCTGGCTCCTCCTCTCCACCCCACACAGACCCTACCCAATGCCTTCATCCCACTAACCAGATCAGGAACAGTCCATGGAGCTGAGGAGAGCCTGCAGTCACCATGGCCAGGCCTGGGAGCCCAAGCTCAGGCTGCTCCCACGGCCCAGTCATGCTCAGCCAGGTCCCCATTCCTTGGGGAGGCATGAGGGGTGCCCAGAGGGAGCAGCATAGTGCCAGGGAGACACCTAGGTGCTGGAGAGAGTAAGACGTGCGGCTCACATGTGGAAAGCCCCCACAATTTCTGGGTGTTTTTATAAGGAGACCAAGAAACAGCATTTGGCGTCTGGCCATAGAGGATTTCTATCCCTCTGTTGTCCAGCAACACCAACTCCTGCAAGGGCTCCAGGCGCCTGTGCAGAGGTGGCAACAAGGCCCAGTGAGCAGAACACACACCGCAGCTCCTCTCCAGTACCCATCCCCTCCCTTCTTCCTCATGAGGTGGATCAGGGTGGCCACGTAGCCAGTCACGGAGCTCTCAGCCAGGCTCCCTGCTGGCTGGGGCGGCCACTGTTCTCCCCGGCCACTCTAATGAGCCAGGGAGAGCGAACTGGGCGGGGCCCTGGGAATGCATGCCAGGGTGAGCTTCATAAGGTCAAGGCAGCTGGCCTCTCCCTTTTGTACTCTGCTCTTGTCTCCCTTCCTGCTGGGAGGCACAGAAGCCATCTGGAGGCCTTGAGGGTAGAGACAAAGGCCACATAAGCCCAGGATGGCCAGGAGCCGACAGGAGCCTGGGGCGGGGCTGCACTACTCTGTCTGCCGCTTCCCTCTAAGCTGCCCGTGGCCTGAGGACTCCTGGGGGATGAGACACTAGAACCACTAGAACCTGCTTTCTGTTTCCTGCAGACCGATGTAGTCTTATGGAAGCAGACAAGGGAGCAAAAAATGTATTTGGGGGGAACCCTAGAACTGCCAGGGACAAGAAGCCATGGCAGAGCCACACTCCCACCTACTTGTTAAACAACTACATCCTGGTGGCCGCCTCTGTGCCAGGGCCTCGTGGGCTCTGGGTGTGGTGCCGCAAATGAAGACAAACATGACCACACAGTCTATGGTGGGGACCACAGACAATAAGAAATAAGCTACATACACTGAGAATCACTAAGAAACAGCAGTGCGAGTCAGCGTGTGACAGACCCGGTGGCCAGGGAGAGCCCTGGCAAGGAGGGGACATCTGAGATGAGCCCTGGAGGAGATGCAGGAGTGAGGCACAAGGCACGGCTGTCTGAGAAGAGGGAATGTATGACACGGCCTATGGTGGGAGCAGCACAGGAGGGCAGCTTCAAAAGTGAAGCTGATGGGATGTGTGGAGAATCATCCGTGGGAAGTGCAGGCAGGACCCCAGCATGGCCACAGCACAGCAAGCGAGGGGAGGAGAGGGGATGGAAGTTAGGTGGGAAGGGGGCCTGCAGGTCACAGAAACAAGCCCGCCTTTGAGTCTGTAGGGGGGCTCTGATTCCCCCCTGGCTTGCGCCAGCTGCATGTGGAGAAGGGGAAGATGCCTGGGGGTGGGGAGCAGGAGGCCAGGCCAGGGGGCAGCAGCTGGGATGCTGGGACTTGTCAGATCCTGGATAAATCTCAAAGGTGAAACTGATGGGTTGTGCTGAGAGTCATCTGTGGGATGTGCACAAGAGGAAGTCAAAGATGTCTGAGCAGAGGGAAGGACCTCGCTGGCATCTACAGTGAAGGGAAGGACCATGTTGGCATCTACAGCGAAGGAAGGACCATGCTGGCATCTACAGTGAAGGAAGGGGCCATGCTGGCATCTACAGTGAAGGGAGGGACCTCGCTGGCATCTACAGCGAAGGGAAGGGCCATGCTGGCATCTACAGCAAAGGGAGGGACCTCGCTGGCATCTACAGTGAAGAGAAGAACCACCCTGGCATCTACAGTGATGGCAGATGGGCGATCAGTGTAGGGGTGTCTGGAGCTGAGGTTGGACCCATTAGTTGGGGCTGCTAATCAGTTCGCCACGCGGGCTGTGGGCCAAGCCACTGAAGGGATGCCCCTGGACTAGGGGAGACTGGGCTGGGTAAGTAGTGGAGCTGGCCAGACTGCCCAGGCAGGGAGGAGGAGCCCTGGGGCATGCCAGTGCTGAGAAGGCCCTGAGCTCAAGAAGGTCCCTTTATTCTGGAGGATGAAAGGGCTACAAAAATTACAAAGGCCTTAAGTCCCTGGGAAGGACTGTTAGGATCCCACAACAGTTGCTTTCAAGTCCCAGTGCTCTGAAGGAGGCTGTGAGCAGCTTTCCCTGAGCTGATCTGTCCTCCTGCCACCTGGGACCTGCTAGTGATATCTGTACTCCATCTGCCCTGCCCCAGGGGTCCCTGGAGGCTCATTCAACCCACTGCTGAGGACCAGACAGGGAGGTCAGAGGTTCAAGGGCACCTAGACTAAGGAAGTGGAGAGGAGAGGAACGGATCCGGGCTCCAGAGCCCCAGGCACAATGTGAGGGCTGACACGTGATCAGGAGCACCCCCACTGCCCTGTGAAATGGGAACAGCTGCAGCCCCTACTCTCTGAGACGGAGTCTTGCTCTGTCGACCAGGCTGGAGTGCAGTGGTGCAATCTCAGCTCACTGAAAGCTCCACCTCCCGGGTTCACACCATTCTCCTGCCTCAGCCTCCCAAGTAGCTGGGACTACAGGCGCCCGCCACCTCCCCCAGCTAATTTTTTGTATTTTTAGTAGAGATGGGGTTTCACCACGTTAGCCAAGATGGTCTCGATCTCCTGACCTCGTGATCTGCCTGCCTTGGCCTCCCAAAGTGCTGGGATTACAAGCGTGAGCCACTGCGCCCGGCCTAATTTTGTAGTTTTTAGTAGACATGGGTTTCTCCATTTTGGTCAGGCTGATCTCGAACTCCTGACCTCAGGTGATCCACTTGCCTCGGCCTCCCAAAGTGCTGGGATTACAGGCGTGAGCCATCACGCCGGGCCAAGCAGCCCCTACTCTTAAGGCCCGGCAAGGTCTCAGGCTGAAGCAGCATGTGTAAAGGAATCCTGACCACAGCAGCACTGTGTCCTGACAGTCACAATTTGTGGTGAAACCAAGGCTTCCAGAAGACCCTGAGAGGAGGGCACACATGTCCTCTCCTGGGAAGTGGAGAGTCCCACCAAGAGATAGTGTGGGCTGGGCGCAGTGGCTCAAGCCTGTAATCCCAGCACTTTGGGAGGCCGAGACGGGCGGATCACTAGGTCAGGAAATCGAGACCATCCTGGCTAACATGGTGAAACCCCGTCTCTACTAAAAAATACAAAAAACTAGCCGGGCAAGGTGGCGGACACCTGTAGTCCCAGCTACTCGGGAGGCTGAGCCAGGAGAATGGCAGGAACCCGGGAGGCGGAGCTTGCAGTGAGCCGAGATCGCGCCACCGCACTCCAGCCTGGGCGACAGAGCGAGACTCCGTCTCAAAAAAAAAAAAAAAAAAAGAGAGAGATAGTGTGTAGGCAGGTGTGTGTAGGCAGGTGGGCGCCCTGGGCCCACACAAGAGTGAGTGTGGCTAAGATTTCCCAGGATCGGGCCCCTCCTGAGCCCAGAGGAGGACAGTCCCTGGGTGTGGGGGAAACTGTATCGTAAGCATAGACCCCAAGGCCTGGGCTAGATGGACAAGAGAATGATATACATATAATGCCCTGCTCAAGCTCGGCACATGGCAGGACCAGAGCACGTTATCAGTTACTACCTAGTGCAGCCCACATCCATTTATTTGGGGTCATGAATTTTAAGTACCATACAAGAATCACTAACCTTTCCCCTCTCAGTGAAATTAAGATCCCAGACCCCTGTAAGGAGGTCAGGCGCCCCACTGTCCCCACACTGAGATGCAAACAGCAAGTGTGACATCTCTTTATCTCTTTGGGAATGCAAGAAAAGACATCAATGATTCAGTGATTGCCTCTGAAGTTGGGCGATTCTTATTTCCCTCATTACACTCAACCCTTTCACCTTTTCCATGATGAGTGGACATTGCTTTTATAGTAAAAAAAAATTTAAAAAGCCCCCACCCTGGGCACTATGGGAACTGGACAGGTCAGGTCCTTGTGGTGGCAGAGACAGGGAGTGAGGACCTGAATGGCCAGTGCCAGGTGTGAGTGTGAGTGGGTGGAGAAACCTGACACAGACGAAGGGACCTGAGGCCAGCTGAGCCACTGGAGATGGCAGGGGCAGGAAGTTAAAGCTGGACTCCAAAAGACCCCAAACGAAACAGTAATTTGGTTTGTATAAAAATCCCTTTAAGACACCTTTCCCAATTTTGCTTAAATTGAAAAAAAAAAAAAAAAAGGAAGTGGGGTAAAAAGCAGGAAGAACCCACACTTCCTGTCAAGACCAGCTACTGAGTGGGAGGAGGAGCCGCCAGACATAAGAAAGACACTTCAGCTAGGCCTGTTGGCACACACCTCTAGTCCCAGCTACTGGGTCAGGAGGCTGAGGCAGGAGGAACACTTGAGCTCAGGAATTTGAGGTCAGCCTGGGCAACATAGCGAGACTGTGTCTTCAAAAAAAAAAAAAAAAAGAAAGAAAGAAAAAAGAAAAAAATAGAAAAAAAATAAAGACCTCCTTCTCTATGGGAAAATATACAGCAGTCCTCCTCAACTGTCAGCTTTATTTAAATGTACAACATCCAGTATAGAAACAAAGACTTTCTTTCTTTTTTTTTTTTGAGACGGAGTCTCTCGCTGTGTCGCCCAGGCTGGAGTGCAGTGGCGCGATCTCGGCTCACTGCAAGCTCCGCCTCTTCTCCCGCCTCAGCCTCCGAGTAGCTGGGACTACAGGTGCCCGCCACCACGCCCGGCTAGTTTTTTGTATTTGTTTTTTTTTTAAGTAGAGACGGGGTTTCACCATGTTAGCCAGAATGGTCTTGATCTCCTGACCTCGTGATCCACCCGCCTCGGCCTCCCAAAGTGCTGGGATTACAGGCTTGAGCCACCGCGCCCGGCCAGTTGGAAACAAAAACTTTCAAACAGTGAAGAAAAAAGATCAAAAGAAACGGACCCACAGATGATTCAAATACAAGAACACACCAGATAAGGATACAAAAATAATTACAATAAATATGCTCAAAGATTTATAGAAATAATGGAAAGAATGGGTGAAGGTAAGAGAATCTCAGCAGAAAATGCAAACTATAAAAAAGAAATGACTGGGCGTCATGGCTCATGCCTGTAATCCCAGCACTTTGGGAGGCTGGGGCAGGTCGATCACCTGAGATCACAAGTTCAAGACCAGCCTGGCCAACATGGTGAAACCCTGTCTCTACAAAAATACAAAAATTAGCCAGGCATGATGGCGGGTGCCTGTAACCCCAGATACTCGGAAGGCTGAGGTGGAAGAATCGTTTGAACCCAGGAGGCGGAGGTTGCAGTGAGCTGAGATTGTGCCACTGTACTCCAGTCTGGGAGACAGAGTGAGACCCCATCTCAAAAAAAAAAAAAAAAAAAAAAGAATTAACTAGAAATCCTAGATCTGGAATTGTTTCCTTTGTTTCCTTTTCTTATTTTTAAATTAAATTTAATATTTTTTTGTTGTTGTTGTTGTTGTTTTCTAGATCTGAGAATTGTATCTGAAATAAAAATACACAAGATGGCTTTATAGCAGAATGAATAAAGCAGAAAAAAAGAATAGTGAACTGGTATATAGGTAAAAAAAAAAAAAAAAAAAACCAAATGAAAGAGTGAGAAAAATCCTGAAAAACTGAAAAAGACTACAGAGAACATCAATGATCTATGGGACAATACCAAGTCACTAATATATGTGTACCTGGAATCCCAAAAGGAGAAGAGAGAGAGAATGAGGTAAAAAAAAAATTTTAAAAATATTGACCTTAGAAGCCTAGGAAGTAAATAGCAAGTTTAAAAAAAAAAAAAAGGCCGGGCGCAGTGGCTCATGCCTGTAATCCCAGCACTCTGGGAGGCCGAGGTGGGTGGATCACAAGGTCAGGAGATCGAGACCATCCTGGCTAACACAGTGAAACCCCGTCTCTACTAAAAATATAAAAAATTAGCCGGGCGTGGTGGCAGGCACCTGTAGTCCCAAGCTACTCGAGAGGCTGAGGCAGGAGAATGGTGTGAATCCGGGAGGTGGAGCTTGCAGCAAGGTGAGCTGAGATAGCGCCACTGTACTCCAGCCTGGGCGAAAGAGCGAGACTCCATCGCAAAAAAAAAAAAAAAAAGAAAAGAAAAAAGGAAAAGAAAAAGAAATGACAAATAAATATTGACCTAAAGACTTCCAAGTTTGATGAAAATCCTAAATCCCTAAAATTAAGAAGCTCAATGAATTCCAACAGGATAAATACAATGAAATTCACACATAGTCAAACTACTAAAAATGAAAGATAAAGAGAAACATCCAACAAGTAGCCAAAAGAAAAACAGTAACACATACAGTCATCCCTTGGTATCCTCAGGGGAACTGGTTCCAAGATGTGGAACCCACGGATAAGGAGGGCTGGCTGTACTGAGAAACAAAAAGACTGTTGACTTCTCTCCAGAAACAATGCAAGACAATAGAAGATATATCTGAAATGCTGAAAACAATAAAATAAAAAACTATCAACCTAGAATTCTGCGCCTAGAAAAAATAATCCACATGCATCAAAAATGAAGGTGAACTAAGATGAGAGAATTTATTTCCAGAGACCTGCATTACCAGAAATGTTAAAGAAAATTACTCGTGCAGAGGAGATCACAGGAAGACTGGAAAAGTGTGAGTGATGAAAAACATTTGGATAAATTTATAAAGCTGTAACAAAACCTCTTCTTAATTTCTTTGAAAGACTTTTGACTTTTTTTGAACAAAAACAACATTGTAAGGTCTAATGCATATGGCAGTAAAATATGAAAACAGGACACGGAATTGAAGGGAGAAATTGGGTGTCATAATGGCAGTGGGTGTCTACAGTGGCAATGGTATACAGCTGTCTCTGCAGAATCCTCTCCCCGGCAAGAACTATAACTGCTGTGGCTGCTCCAGCTGTCATTTACTGACAGCTCACTAGGATGCAGGTGTTCTTGTTATGATGCCCACCACGCAGGTGAGGAGCCCTGCCCAGGAGTCAGAGCCCTACAGGCTGAAGTGTGACTTCCACCGCCCTTCTGCACATCTTTGATGGGAGCAGGCTGATCAGGCTGAGAACCCAGCACCTCCCTGACTTCACAGGTGTCCCCCTGACTAGATAACCTCCCCCAGGTGCTCACTGGACCAAAATGTTTCCTAAGAATGCTGAATGATGTGATGGACACAAACCCCACGAGGTTATAAAATATCAGGCAAATGTGAGGTATTATCATCACTGCCACCACCACCAGCCTGGAAAATTTTAATTCCGTTTTTGGAAACAGTCCAACTTTCCTGAGGAAACAAGAAAATCAAAATCCCCCTTTCTGACCACTCATTTCAACTGATCCTAAGAAACACAGAAAGAAAACATGTAAATTCCCTGTTACCCTGACAGTTAATAGGATCTTTGAAAAATAAAATTGTTCTTAAGCATTTATCTAATCAGCTGAAAGGTAAGTATAAACTTCCTTGTGGGCCCCCCGCAGTAGCAACTCCAGAAATACAGATGCAGGGAAAAGGGGCTGATCCCGATTAGGTCAAGAAAAACGTTCCTGTGGACAAACACAACTGCTCCCAATCAGATTCAAAGTTAACAGGTGTTCAAGAAGCTGGATCTTCCAATTTCAGTAGGGAAATGGCTCCCCCTACCGTTTTGGGAGATAACGGCTTCTAGGCACCAATGGGATGCTGTTAACATATGTTCTATTTTCTGTGACTGTCACATATAATAATAGAATCTATAAGGAGACTGAGGCTTGAGAAGGTGAGGGGCTTGCCCAGTGTCTCCATGCTTGGTGGTGGCGGCACCCGGGAAGGCTCTTCCCGTCTCTTATCCCATCCCATCCTCAGGGTCCTACCGGCACTTCTACTCCATCCTTGCCGGCCAGCAGCCATTCCCAGCAGGCCAGGGCTGTCTCCATGCCATGCTCGTTGAACATCCGGAGGGGACCCCAGCACAGATGATGAAGGAGCTGCGGGTCACAATCTGGAACCGAACACACCTCAGTCAGAGGCCTCCAACAATGGCTGAACCCCAAAACAGCTTCCATAGGCCAACAAGAGTTGACCAGCTGGGGCCAACGATGGCCTTTTATTGACCTTCCACTCATGAGAGATAACTCCTCTACTGAAGGAGCTCCTGCTCTTTCTCCTGCCAGGACTCCAGCTGACTATGGGTCATGAAGGCCAGCATTCATTTAGAAATGAGCCCAGAGGCCGGGCGTGGTGGCTCAAGCCTGTAATCCCAGCACTTTGGGAGGCTGAGATGGGCGGATCACGAGGTCAGGAGATCGAGACCATCCTGGCTAACACGGTGAAACCCCATCTCTACTGAAAAAAAAATACAAAAAAAAAAGCCGAGAGGTGGTGGGCACCTTGTAGTCCCAGCTACTCGGGAGGCTGAGGCAGGAGAATGGCGTAAACCCGGGAGGCGGAGCTTGCAGTGAGCTGAGATCCGGCCACTGCACTCCAGCCTGGGCGACAGAGTGAGACTCCGTCTCAAAAGAAAAAAAAAAGAAATGAGCCCAGAATTCCATGGTGCTTCCATGAGTTACCTTTGCTGCTAATAAGCATTGCGGTCAGCTTGAACATGGCCTGTGTGTAGTGCTGAGGATGACTGCGGTCTAACGCTGAATGTAGATCCTGGACCATCATTTTGTTCAGGTCAGACATCTGGCCTGTGGTGCCTGAGAACCGAATCATTCCATACACCTGCAAAAACATTCTCATCAGCAACTAAGCATATAAGCCAGGCAGTGTGGGTGAGGCCCTGGAAGCCACCAGATCACACTTGTGGTGGCAATGGTGGGTGCCTCGCTGCCCCAAAGTAGAGCTCATGAATGCGGAGAGACAGGCTCATTTCAATGATGCTACTACTGATCACAGCTTTCTTCTGAAAGAATAGCTCCTCTAGAAATGCAAGTTGGTGGTGCCACCACTGCAGATGTTCCCCGGGGGTGGGAACCTCGTCCCTCATCTTTGTACCCAGCAGTGAGCCTGGGGTCTGACCCATGGTGGGACTGCATGAATGTGACCTGGATAAATACATTTCCTCACACTCATTAATGACTCAAACAACAAGATCAGCCTCCTTGTTAATATTATTATTTTTTGAGAGAGGGAGCCTCGCTCTGATGCCCAGGCTAGAGTGCAGTGGCATGGTCTCGACTCACTGCAACCTCCGCCTCCTGGGTTCAAGTGATCCTCTCACCTCAGCCTCCCAAGCAGCTGGATTACAGGCATGCACCATCATGCCTGGCTAATTTTTGTATTTCAGTAGAGACACGGTTTCACCATGTTGGCCAGGCTGGTCTCGAACTCCTGACCTCAAGTAATCCGCCCGCGTTGGCCTCCCAAAAGTGCTGGGATTACAGGCGTGAACAGCCATGCCCAGCCCTTCTTACTAATATTAATAATTTTTTCTTTGAGACAGAGTCTTGCTCTGTTGCCCAGGCTGGAGTACAGTGGTATGATCATAGTTCACTGCATCCTCGAACTCCTGGGCATAGGTGATCCTCCTGTCTCGGCTTCCCAAAGTGCTAGGATTACTGGCGTGAGGCACTGTGCTTGGCTAACCTATCTATTTTTAAAGTCAAATATAACTTTTTTTTCCAGAGAAAAGAACATACAAGTGACAGAGTGCTTAGAGGGAGTGAACCACCACTCAGACCAGGCCACTGATGGACTTTCAGAGTCGCCAGGGAGCTTAGAAATGGTATAGACTACGCCAGGTGCTGTGGCTCATGCCTGCAATCCCAGCAGTTTGGGAGGCTGAGGCGGGCAGATCACGAGGTCAGGAGATTGAGACTAGCCTGGCTAACACATTGAAACCCCATCTCCACTAAATATACAAAAATGTAGCCAGGCATGGTGGTGGGTGCCTGTAGTCCCAGCTACTTGGGAAGCTGAGGCAGGAGAATGACATGAACCCGGGAGGCGGAGCTTGCAGTGAGCTGAGATCACACCACTGCACTCCAGCCTGGGCGACAGTGCGAGACTCCATCTCAAAAACAAAAACAAAAACAAACAAACAAACGAAAAAGAAATGGTGTAGATTAGCTTCTGAGTTTATGGAGCAGGAAATGGAGGACCAGAGATGTGATGCCACTGGTCACGCTGGAATAAACTGTGGCATGGTGGGTGAAAGCCCATGATGTGGAGTTGGAAGATGTGGTTCCAGACCACACTCCACTTGTGTGACTATGGCAAGTTACTTAATCTTGGGAACCTTTGTTTATTTATAAAACTGGAATAGTAACACATACATCTCACCAAGTACCCAAGAGCCGGGGCACGTAAACGTTTGTTACTACTTTAAAAAAAAAGCCAGAAAAATTAAAAAGCTTCATTCAGTGTAGCCAGAGTGTACACAGAGTTACCCTCTTGTGGAAAAAATAAGTAAATGTCATAAACACTCTGGAATGTGACAAGGATTGTAGGTGGCAAGCCACCCAGGTGCCGAGGCAAGAGACCGAGGGCACGAGCTGTTCCACTATAATAAAATATGTAAAATAAGAACAGTTATACTAAATATAGATCATAGATATGATTATATATGAATATCATTAATCATTACTTTGTAGCAATTACTTTTTATTCCAATATTATAATAATCCTCGCTCTACAATTGTAACCTAGGAGAAACCAGGCCATACAGTGATAGGAGCTGAAGGGACACAGTGAGAAGTGACCAGAAGACAAGTGTGAGCCTTCTGTTATGCCCGGACAGGGCCACCAGAGGGCTCCTTGGTCTAGGGGTAACGCCAGCGCCTGGGAAGACGCCTGTTGCCAAGCGGACCGTGGTCTAGCGGTAGCATCAGTGCCTAGAAAAACACCCGCTACTCAGCAGACCAGGAAAGGGAGTCCCCCTTTCCCCGGGGGAGTTTAGAGAAGACTCTACTCCTCCACCTCTTGTGGAAGGCCTAACATCAGTCAGGCCCACCCACAGTCATCTGGAGGTCTAACCGTTTCTCTGTGATGCTGTGCTTCAGCGGTCACGCTCCTAGTCTGCCTTCATGTTCCATCCCGTACACCTGGCTCTGCCTTCTAGATAGCAGTAGCAAAATTAGTGAAAGTACTAAAAGTCTCAGATATGCAGAAATAATGGCGTAAGCTGTCTCTCTCTTTCTCCCTCTCTCTCTCTGCCTTGGTTGCCAGGCAGGGAAGGGCCTCCTGTCCAATGGACATGTGACCCACGTGACCTTACCTATCACTGGAGATGGCACACACTCCTTACCGTGCCCCTTTGTCTTGTATCCAATAAATAACAGCGCAGCCTGGCATTCGGGCCACTACCGGTCTCCGCGTCTTGGTGGTAGTGGTCCCCTGGGCCCAGCTGCCTTTTCTTTTATTTCTTTGTCTTGTGTCTTTATTTCTACAATTTCTTGTCTCCACACACGGGGAGAAAAACCCACTGACCCTGTGGGGCTGGACCCTGCAAAGGATCCTCCTAAAATGTAAAATGTACCCTTTAATCCTCCTAAAATGTGTGAATTCCACATCATCCGGACCCGCTGTTCATTTTCCACTAGAAAGCAGTCAACAGCATCAAAACAAGAGGACACTTTAAAGGACCTAGGACGCAAGGACAAGAGAAGAGAAGTACCTCGCCTGCGTAGCGGTTACGCAAATTCAGGGACGCCATGAAGTTGGAGTAGTCTTTCTTCACACAGGCCGGGCGCTCGGTTAGCTGAGTTGCCTACAGACAAATAACAATTATTTTAGACTATGGTAACATTATCCTTTTCTCATGTTTACCATGGCTAAGCCTAAACCCAATTAAGAAGTCACATTCGGATCTGGGGGTTACTATTAATAAAAATCTTCACTGCTGACAAGTTAATAAAGCAACATATTTTAGAATACCTAGCACTTTGATATGTTCCATAAGAAATTAAAAAAAAAATTTACAGAAGAAATGTCTCTGAAAGGCAGTTTCTGCTACTGGTAGGCCTTTGCAAGAGAAAGAATCACTAGACTGTGAGAGTAATTGTCACCTGCGATGGAAACGCCATGAAAGCATTCACGCCGTCTCCTTGAGAGTTGTGTGGGCAGCTTACAAATGTCACTTACAGACTGTAAAGGGCTGAAGGGGAGAGCCAAGGCCAGCAGGCTCTTAAACATCTGCTGGCTGCTCCTCAGTCTAATGGGAAGAGACAGAACAGGGTACACCTTGAATACAAAGGCAACCCACAGAATGGGAGAAAAATATTTGAAAACTACCACCCACCCCCTCCACCCCTCCAGCCGCTCTCTCTGCTTCAGCCTCAGCCTCCCAGCCCCAGGGCCTCAGTGACCCAGCTTCCTAACCCACACCTTTCAGTTCCTGTTCATCCATGGTCACTGCAGAGTACAGCGTGCATTGAAAAGGACCTCCTTTTGCATTTCCCTTTAGCATTAGTACTAATGGGGAAAGTGAGCTTCTCAACTGTTTTGAGTTTAGAGGGATTTTTTTTTGAGGGGACGTGGTGTGGAGAAAGAGGACCAGGAGAAGAAAATATAGATGTTGGGGAACATCAAAATGCAAACAAGGACAAAAATACATGATTTTTCTCATGAAATTATTAAACTGGTTTATTTAAAAAAAAAAAAAAAAGATCCTGTAAAACTGCTTTACATTTTCTGGAAACAATGTGGTCTTTGGCACCAAGCAGGACTGAGTTAGAGCTTGGCTCTGATACTGATCAGCTGTGAGACCCTGGGAAGTCAATGTCTCTGAGCCTCAATGTGCTCATCTGTAAAGTGGGCATAAGAGTGGCCCTCTCACAATGTTGTTAGAGGTTCAACATAATGACACACACAACATCCTGGCGTGGCAAACAGCACCTGGTGAGCAGTGCAGGCCAGCTCCCTCCCTTCCACCATTGCTCCTCAATGCCCAATGAACCAGGCAAGAGAACAGCAGGTGATTGCCAAGAGCTGCTGCAGGAGTGCCCTGCCCTGCAGAGGAGTGCTGACTCGGTTCTTTGGTCCTACCGGCCTGAAGTCATACTTCTGAAACTGCCCTCCAGAGATCACTCTTCCCCTCCGAATGCTGTGTGAGGGGCGATGTCAGTCAGGGTTGGTGGAAGCTGACCTCTCCCTGTGCTTTCCAGGGGCAGGGTACCCTAGGATTTCGAGCATAACCCTTTCCTGTTTAGCAACAGAAAGGGAAAACCTGACAGAGCAGTAGGGTGATTCCAGTTAACCGTCATCATTTGTACATTTCAAAATAGCCAGTAGGGGCCCAGGCACAGTGGTTGACGCCTGTAATCCCAGCACTTTGGGAGGCTGAGGCAGGCGGATCACTCGAGGTCAGAAGTTCAAGACCAGCCTGGCCAACATGGTGAGATCCCATCTCTACTAAAAACACAAAAATTAGCTGGACATGGTGGTGCACACCTGTAGTCCCAGCTACTCGGGAGGCTGAGGCAGGAGAATCGCTTGAACCAGGGAGGTGGAGGTTGCAGTGAGCTGAGATGGTGCCACCTGCACTCCAGCCTGGGCGACAAAGCGAGACTCTGTCTTGGAAAACTAGACTAGACTAGACTAGACTAGACTAGAGACTAGACTAGAGACTAGACTAGACTAGACTAGATTAGACTAAACTAAACTCACACCATTCTCCTGCCCAGCTGGGACTACAGGTGCCCGCCACCACGCCCAGCTAATTTTTTATATTTTTAGTAGAGATGAGGTTTCACTGTGTTGGCCAGGCTGGTCTCGATCTCCTGACCTCGTGATCCGCCTGCCTTGGGATTACAGGCGTGAGCCACCGTGCCCGGCCCCAGAATTAATGTTTAAAAATTAAAAAAAATAAGTTAGAGAAAACCTAACATATTGAATTTTCTGGGGAAAAAGAACAAAATCCTTTAGGCAAAACAGATTTTTCACAAATCAGCTGGTTAGAGTCTAGAAGAGGCTTACAAATGGGAACACACATTCTACTTTATGTAATAAAGCTTTGCCCCTACCACCCCCAAAAAGGAAAAGGCTTATGACTGTCATAAACACTTACAGTCAATGAGTTCCACCTCTGGCCTCTGTGGCCAACCAGTGGCAGAGACACCCAGGTAGGTCAGCGCACTGATACCTGGTGCTCCATCAGAGTAGGAGGCCTGGGGCGGGTGACCCTGCAGGTGCAGGCTGGACCCAGCTCAACCATGTTTGCTAGGCTGGTGTCTTTAGAGATAGTGCAGTGACCTCGAGGGAAGTGTCCTGATAGCAAAATGAGGCGAGAAGACACCAGCCTTCTCTGGCACAGCCTCAGGCCCCAGAAAGGCCAGAGGGCACTCAGGCCCCTCTCTCCTGCTGGTATCCTAGGGGAGGCCTGTCACCCTTCCTCCTGGGTGCTCAGCCTCTGCACCTCCACATATCCCATCCCACACTCCATTCGGAGAGAGCTGGGAAGAACACAAGGCCAGGCTCTAGATTCAGATTAACCAACAGAATCTCTGTGACCAGCCCCAGTCACATGGCCAGGTGGAACTGCCTGCTTTAATCCTATTTAACTCTAAGCTCTAATTTAACTCAGAAAGTATTGCTGTGTGAACCCTTTGTCCTCTAGGTTAATCTCTAGCAGAACAAGAAGCTGAAGGCATTCATGTGCAGTTCAGCACCTGCAGAAAACAGAACTGTTCAGGAGTCCAGTACCTGCTCCAGATAAGCGCAACTGTGGCATCGCACTGCCGGTGTCCAGCAGAGCTCTGTTTCCATCCTCTCGGATGGGGACATTCAAATCAAAAACTGATCACTGACATATCAAGCACTGATCCCCATAAACCCATAAAAAAAAAAAAAAAAAAGCATAATAAGGAAACACTCATTTCAATGGCCACCTCTTCTTTGGGCTAGGGTGAGGCTTGCACAACTACCATTGTCAACAGACATCCACAGCACCCTGCATGTACTCGGTGCATGTCATGAAAAGCGATAGCTAAGCTCTAGGCCTTCCCCTGCACTGTGGCTCCTATGGTCTAAGGGTCACCGCTCTCCAGAAGGCTTGCACATACCCCGAGAGTTGTGTTCTGCTTGTTGTAGCCAGCAAAGTGAAGGATGCTCTCAGTGGCCATGGCCAGTCCCGTGTGCTGGGACAGTCCCGACACCCAGTTCTGATGTTTGTTCAGATATTCCTGAAATAGGAAAAACACACGGGGTTTCAGTTATTTTTTAGAGGCAGGGTCTTCTCGCTCTGTCACCCAGGCTGGAGTGTGGTGGCATGATCATGGCTCATGGTAGCCTCGACCTCTTAGGCTCAAGCTATCCTCCCACCTCAGCTTCCCAAGTAGCTGGGACACACCAACAAGCTTGGTTAATTTTGTAATTTTTTGTAGAGATGATGTCTCACTATATTGCTCAGGTTGGTCTTGAATTCCTGGGCTCAAGCGATCCTCCCGTCTAAGCATCCCAAAACGTCAGGATTACCAGCATGAGCCACTGTGCCTGGCCTTGCTATTTCATTTAAAGGGGAAAACAAAACTATATAAATTAAGGTGTGGGCTAATGGACCAAACACTGGGTTTCTGTCCTGGGTCTGCCCCTCCCTAACTAAATGTGGGACTGTCAGTAAGTCAAAGCCCCTCTCTGATCAGCTATTGCTCATCTGACGGAGGACGAGGCCAATTCCCCAAGCGGCAGTCATGCAGTCACTGCGGTGTTGCACCATCAACGGGGGAGGGCCATTTATTCTTTCAGCACATCCTTGCTGAGCATCTGCTGTGGTAAATAAGGCAAATAAGCTACAAAGTCTTGGCCTTGTAGTCAACAGACAGGTAGCGTGGTGTACAGCCTCAGTTCTCCTACTGCAGTATCCTGGCGGCCCGGCCTGGGTGAGCTGGACAGCAGGAACGAAGAACACCTGTGTCCACCTGGCCACCCAGTGGGAGAAGGGTGCTGGGCAATGGGATACCTGGCAGAGCTCAGAGGTGTGAGGGAGGCCTCCTGCTCTAGGGACCACAGGGGGCTCAGCACTGCAGGAGTACCAAGGACAAGGGTCTCTGGGGGCAAGCCTGGGCCAGATGCAGGCCAGGCGGGAAAGGTCTCCAGGACCACGCAAAGGTGTTTATAGGTGTGAACCAACTAATTCCCTTAAGAAGAATGTACAGGAGCATGTACATGCAGAATTGTCTCAATGGTTTTGGGGGACTCCTGGAGCCCCAGAAACACATCCTTGGACACCATGGTGATGAAGAGTGACTAATGATCAAGTTTAAAAGCGAAGCACACTGATCAGCTATCCTATTAAAAGCAGACTACTCTGGTGGGTGGAGGAGAGGGCAGATTTGGGGAAGGCTGAGGCTGGGCATGGAGGGTGGGGAGTAAGCGCACTGCAAGGGACGTGAAAGGGCAGGCCAGGGGCACACCAAGGGGACACCTGGTAGAAAAATCAAGACCGCTTCAAGCCTTTTCATTTTCCATTTCCTTCTTAGGCCAGACCTGCCTGAGACAGTAAAAAACCTCTATCAGCTGCTTTTTTTGTCCGCTTAAACTTTCTAGGCGTCAGAGGGGGCCTCCCCTTTTCAGATGACAGACAGCCTTGTGACCTGAGGCCCTTTTGCTGTAAATGAACAAAGGGAAATCATTTCTTGCCACTGCGCTTCCACACAGCTCCCAGGGCTCTTGGAGCTGGCTGCTCTATCCTTCCTGGATTTCACAACCAGAAACACTTTTGAACTCATTTCATCTTTAAAGTGCTGCCAAGGTCAACCTCATGAGCAGCACCTCTCAGCACAACCACTCTCTGCTAACACAGATTCCTTCTAGAGGTATTTTTCTCATCTTTGATCCCTTTTAAGGCAATTATTTCCTCTCACACCCTGTGGCATTACATGGTTTACCTCGTGGTCATCTGAGTTTCCAAGCCAGTGTTTTTGTCTGAAAGACTCCCATGCACCTCCATATGCAGCTTATGTGGAGCTTTACTGGGACACAAGTACCAAACTCTGCCTCTACTCCACCAGCCTTGGTCAGGCCCCCCTGCCTTTGGGCATAGGTGCCAGCAATGCACTTGGCCCTTAGAGATGCTGCCATCTGGCAGCCTCCCACATCCACCACACAAGCCCGTGCTCTCTTGTGAACAGCTCTCAAGTCCTGCCACAGTCCTGCCACCTCACCTGGTATGAGCTGTCAGATGCCCTCCTTGTGCCCTGGCCAGCACTCACCTCACAGGCGCTCCTAACACAGAGCAGCCTCTGAGGCATCTATTATTCTCAGGCCCTAGACTGATGTTTTCGGTCTCCATTCACACTAGTGTTATTTGGATTTTGAGTTATCCATGTCTCTGAAAAGCTTTTTGGGGAGCTTGAAGGAGCTTATGGAGATTGCAGTTTGATGGTTTCAAGAAAGTACCTGCAGGTGGGACTTGGTGACGGTAGGTGCCCACTTCATGGCCTCCTGCAGGATCATCCCACAGCGTGCAGCGAAGTCCTTCACAATGCTCTGGAAGAGGGTGAAGTTGCTTCTCAACAACCCAAAGTCGTTTCATCTGAGCTGCTGTAGTGACTGTCATGGGCTGAACTGTGTCTCCCCAAATCCCTATGCTGTGCCTTAACTGGTACCAGTACCTCAGAGCAGAACTCATTTGGAGACAGGGCTTTAAAGAGGTGATTCAATTAAAAGGCCAATAGGGTAGGTCCTGATCCAATCTGGACAGTATCCTTCCTTACATGTGTGGAGGTGAAATCTGGACCCACAGAAATACTGGAGCAGCGAGAAGGGTGTGCACAGAGGGAAGAACACGTAAGGACATAGGGAGAAGGCTGCCATTCACAAGCTAAGGAGAGGTCTCCGCAGAAACCAGTTCTGCTGACACGTTGATTTTACACTTCGGCCCTCAGAACTGTAAGACAATAAATGTCTGTCCTTTAAAGCTGCCCAGTCCATTGTCTTTTGCTACAGCAACCCAAGAGACTAGCACAGTCACTAAGTTTGAACCTCGGGGCGCCTGGGGCCAGGAAGCCCACACACACTGTGGTCTATAATTACGGCACAAGGTTTGTGGCAGAATCTACATGAGTAACATGTCACAGAGCCACTGTGCAACTTGTGTCCTGGGTCTGGGACTGGACAGAAGGGCAGGCTCTGGGTGGCAAAATTCTCTTCAGTGCCACACCACTCTGTGGGAAACTCGCCATTGACAGCTGGTCTGGAAGGGAGGTCCACAGGTAGGATATGACTCAGCCCAGGCTGAAGGAGCTGTGAGCTGAGTTTCAGTCTTGCCACAGTGAGGGCTCTGAGACCAAGTTGGGGAGAGGAGAGACCCAGTACATCCTCCTCTTTTGGAGTGATTTATTCTGCCAGTTTCCCCATGGGATAGCACAAGTCAAAGGCATGTTCCCCTATTACCACAATAATAAAATGTCAGTGCACCTCAGAGAAGTGAAGTCCACCTGAAAATCATGCTTGTGCGATGCAGACTTGAGGCTATAAACTGGCTGGTAGCTGAAGACCTCTTTGGCAGCTAAACCGAGAACACAGCTGAGTCAACGTGGTTGAGGTGGGAGAGCTGGACTTGGAAGACAGAGCAACCTGGGGGCAGCCAGCTCCCCTTGCACACGATGGGGCCTGGCAATGGCTTGGTCTCCTCACTGGGGGATGGGGCCAGTACCACCCACACCTCAAATTGCTGGGGACTGGGTGAGCTCAGGCAGGATG
The DNA here is from genome assembly GCF_002776525.5 of Piliocolobus tephrosceles. Classification (NCBI taxonomy): domain Eukaryota; kingdom Metazoa; phylum Chordata; class Mammalia; order Primates; family Cercopithecidae; genus Piliocolobus; species Piliocolobus tephrosceles. Next base: position 286,993 of record NC_045452.1, on the reverse strand, counting down.
ACCACCTTGTGGACATATTCAGGGAACTGTGGCAAAGATGGCCCTTAATGCAGGGGATCGTGTCAGGCCTACCTCACGGGCTTCGTATGTGTCAGGAACTGTGATCCGGTAGGGGGCGTCGGGGATGTCATAGTAAGGCTGGTCCTTGTGAATATCCTGCAAGTACAGCAAGACTCCGTCTTGCAAACTGCCTTCCCCAAGTTGCCACTAGCAAGCACATGGGCCACCCCTTCCCACCAACTGTCTGTCTGTGACAGGCCTCCATACTTGATGCAACTTACTGCAAAACACCAGGTGGATTTGGGTCCCCTCACCCCCAACTCGACACCTGTAGCATTAATTAGGTTCAGGCTTATTGTCAGAGAAGCAAGCCACAACACAGGGCGGACAGGGCTGGCCGGGTGGTGGTAGTGCTGGTAGTGTTTGGGCCCTAGGTTTCCTGGGGACACTCACAGCGCTCAGGGACAGTGACAGGGTCTGCAGGATGTCCAGCATGGTCTTCAGCACAGTCCCGCTCCAGAGCAAGTGGGGAAACCTGCACCAAGAGCCCGCTCTCAGGACCAAGAGCCAAACCTCCAAGGAAGGTCTGCTTCTAGGAACTCTCTCAGCTGCCAGTCAGAGCCCATACCTGCTGCAGGCCAGCTGAAGTGGGAGGTCGGGAGGCCTTTGCAGCAGGATGCCTCAGGCTCACTGCAGCAAGGTGAGCAGTGCCTGGTCAGAAAGGCTCCCCAGGCCCCTGCCAGACCCACTTCTTAAGGCCAGACATGTCCCAAGTGACCTGCTATAAACCTGACACCAACTGCCTTGGTTATGCACTGGCCAGGACACCCCTCACTTTCCGAAGCAATCCTCTTAGTTTCTGACCAGCGTTCTCCATTATTTCTCACATAATGGAGAAAACAGCAGTATCTACCCGACACCCTGGGGTAAGACAGGCCATGGGCTCTGATGGCCCCAGGGCTGAAGGAGAGGTGTCTCTGCACAGCTGTGACCCACCAGTGGCCCACTGCTCAGGAGGCGCAGCTCAGAGACACACCACATGTGTGCTGGACTCATTCTCGTGACCCCTGGCTGGCTCCTGACTACCCTTGATGGTGCCGCTGCCTGGACCAGGCACACAGCATCTGCAACAGGCTCCAGAACCGCTGGATACCTCTGCGGAGCCGCAGGCAGCCTCCGTGTGGGTGTTTTGCTGCCTCTGGCCTTCTCACCTTGGAGAAGCTGGCCCAGCCCACCTCTAAGAGTTCTCATCAGTGTGGGGACATGTCCCAAGACGGTCTGTTTTGGCTCCCAGCACAAAGAGTGTATAGCAGAAAAGGGTCTGTGTGGGCTTTTGTTCCTGAGAAGCCCAAAGATACTGATTCTACCAGGGGACTTCAGGCTGGGCCCTGGGCTAGAAGATGGTGCACCAGGTCTTGCCAGGGTGGGTGGGATTGAGAGACACAGTGATGTGGCACCCAGCAAACGTGCTGTAAGTAACATTAATAGCTCAGAATGAACAGAAGTTTCTGGACCAAAATTCAGACACTGCAGCAAACTCACTGACATTGGAGGGAGGCTGCATCGCCTTAAGAGTTTTCATTCTGACTCCATTTTTTCCTAGGCTAATAATACAAGGATGATTTTTCCCGGCATTTGAAATCACAGAAGTATATAAACATACACACAAAACATTAGCAGGAAAATGAGCTTACTTATCCACCAGACCAGACAGATACTTGTCTGCCACCCTCCTTATCCTCTTGTGAATGTGGTTAAAGTTCACCAACAGGAACTGAGCGTGCCGCTCCAGCTCCTCCTCGTTCTCCTTGGTCTTGGCCTAGAGATGCAAAAGAAACAGGTACAGCAGTGCCCCAGGTGCCTCCAGCAGACAGACGCATTCCTGCAGGAGAGGCTTACTTTATCTGCCATCATGTTCAGGAAGGCATCGAATACTTTGTCTGCAACTGCAATCACACACTGCATCATCCCTGAAACAAGAAGGTTTCCACGGATAAGGTGCAGCAACAGAGAGAGAATACTAGCAACTTTCAATCATTTTCTTTGAAATGATTTCAGACTTACAGAGTGGCGAAGACAGCACAGAGCTCCCATATACCCTTCACCCAGCTTCCCTAGATTTTAACATCTGCAGTAACCAGGCTGATGTGTCAAAACTGAGTCAGATATTGATATAATCCTATTACCTAAACTTCAGACTTCGTCTGGATTTTCCAGGCCTCCCACACATGCCCCTCTTCTGTTTCAGCATCCAACCCAGGACACCAGATGGCATTTAATCTCTGTGTCTCCTACTCCCCTCTAATATGTGGTGACTCCTCAGTCTGTCAATGTCTTTTGTAACTCTGACACTTTTGACGAACAGTTATTTTGTTGAATGTCCCCTAATTTAAGTTTGTCTGATGCTTGCCCACCATTAGACTAGGATTACAGGATTTGGGGGAGAACTCCATAGAGTGGATGTGCTCTTTTTTTTTGAGATCGAGTCTCACTGTTTTGCCCAGGCTGGAGTGTGGTGGCACGATTTTGGCTCACTGCAAGCTCCACCTCCTGGGTTCATACCATTCTCCTGCCTCAGTCTCCCGAATAGCTGGGACTACAGGCGCCTGTCACCATGCCTGGCTAATTTTTTGTATTTTTAGTAGAGACAGAGTTTCACCATGTTGGCCAAGATGGTCTTAATCTTCTGACCTCGTGATCCGCCCGCCCTGGCCTCTCAAAGTGCTGAGATTACAGGTGTGAGCCACTGCACCTAGCCCGGATGTGCTCTTTCTGCATCATGTAAGGGGTATGTGGTAACAGTATCTCTTATTACTGGTGAAGCTAATCTTGACCACTTGGTTTGAGTTATCATTTTTCCCTTTTTCTATTTTTTTTGAGACAGAGTCTCACTTTGTTGCTCAGGCTGGAGTGCAATGGTGAGATCATAGCTCAGCTACAACCTTGAACTCCCAGGCTCAAGGGATCCTCCCACCTCAGCCTCCTTGGCGGCTGGGATTATAGATCTACAACACCATGCCCAGCTAATTTTTAAATTTTTGTAGAGACTGGGGGTCTCACTATGTAGCCCAGGCTGGTCTCAAACTCCTGGGTCAAGCAATCCTTCTGCCTCAGCCTCCCAAGGTGCTAGGATTACAGGTGTGAGCCACCATGCCCGGTCCCCTTTCTCCATTCTTTAGAAGCAAGTCACTAAGGACAGCCCACACTCAGAGCCAAGGAATTAAGTGCTACCTCCTGAAAGAAATTTGTGGATGAGAATTACAGCCACCATAGCAATTGATATTTTGGGGAAGACACTTTGAAGTTATGCAGAGATCATATTTCTCTTTAAGATTTTGCCCATTCACTTTGGCATCCATGAGTGAATTCTGCCTGCAGTAGTTATTATGGTTGTCACAAGAATTTTCTATTTTCCTCATTCTTTCTACTTTTTAAAAAATGTTGGCCAGGCACGGTGGCTTACGCCTGTAATCCCAGCACTCTGAGAGGCTAAGGCGGGTGAATCACGAGGTCAGGAGTTGGAGACCAGCCTGGTCAACATGGTGAAACCCCATCTCTACTAAAAATACAAAAATTAGCCAGGCATGGTAGCGCGCCACTGTAATCCCTACTTAGGAGGCTGAGGCAGGAGAAGCGCCTGACCCTGAGAGGCAGAGGTTGCAGTGAGCCGAGACTGTGCCACTGCACTCCAGCCTGGGTGACAGAGCGAGACTCAGTCTCAAAACAAAACAAAACAAAATTTATTTTTTAGGGACAGGGTATCACTTTGTTGCCTAGGCTGGTCTTGAACTCATGGGCTCAAGCGCTCCTCCTGCCTTGGCTTCCCAAAATGCTAGGATTACAGGCATGAGCCACCGTGCCCAGCCCCTTCTATTTTTATTAATAGTAATTGGAATTCTGTAAGGAAGGTTCAGCCTTTTTCCCCATTTTTAATTTATTCGATAGTCTAATCATTACAGAACTGTGGATTTTTATTTGTTGGGTTATAATCCAATACTATTTATTCTGTTCAAATCATTCCAGCTTTGGCCACTGGGAGTTCTTTCAGGCTTGGCTCCTGTGTCATCTGGACAGGCCCCATGTCTTCTCTTTTCCTCTTTCTTGGTGTATCCTTACTTTCCGGTGCAACAGGGTGCCCCAGGCTCATTCTGTACAGGCTCCCTAGAATCAACCATTTCTCCATGGAGCCCTGGTTCCTTTTATTGGAGAATACTAATTAGAAACCAAGATCTGAGCACTGGATATGCTCACTGTTACAGAGGTGCCAAGTAGGCTGTAAAAGGTAACAGAATGGGCCAGGCACAGTGGCTCACGCCTGTAATCCCAGCACTTTGGGAGGCTGAGGTGGGTGGATCAGAGGCCAGCAGTTCGAGACCAGCCTGGCCAACAAGGTGAAACCCCGTCTCTAGTAAAAACACAAAAATTAGCTGGATGTGGTGGTGCACACCTGTAATTCCAGCTACTTGGGAGGCTGGGGCACAAGAATCACTTGAGTCTGGGAGGTGGAGGTTGCAGTGAGCTGAGATTGTGCCACTGCACTCTAGGCTGGGAGACAGAGAAAAAAACACCCTCAAAAAAAAAAAAAAAAAAAGAAACGCAAAGAAAAAGCAACAGAACACAGTGATCATCACAGTGCAGATGAAGAACTGTAATAAAATGCCAGTTCACACTCCATCATGCTGTTTCTCTATCCAGTGTTTTTAATTTGCATGACTACATGCCAGGTCTGCCCTCTGCCTCCAGGCAGAGAGACAAGGCAGGTGCTATCAGCTTTGCACCTCATGCCCAGCATGGAGCCTGAGACATAAAGAGGCCTTTCATAGCTATTTTTTATGAGGGTAAGCGGGACCTCAGCAATCTGAAAAGTTGTCAGTGTGACCTGGACAGATGCTCAAGAGTAGTGAGAGGCTGCTTTCTTTTTTTTTTTTTTCTGAGACAGAGTCTCGCTTTGTCGCCCAGGCTGGAGTGCAGTGGTACGTTCTTGGCTCACTGCAAGCTCTGCCTCCCAGGTTCACGCCATTCTCCTACCTCGGCCTCCTGAGTAGCTGGGACTACAGGTGCCCGCCACTACGCCCAGCTAATTTGTATTTTTAGTAGAGAGGGGGTTTCACCATGTTAGCCAGGACTTTCTGGATCTCCTGACTTTGTGATCTGCCCGCCTCGGCCTCCCGAAGTGCTGGGATTACAGGTGTGAGCCACCGCGCCCTGCCAATTTTTTTATTTTTAGTAGAGATGGGGTTTCATCATGTTGGCCAGGCTGGTCTCGAACTCCTGACCTCAGGTGATCCACCCACCTCGGCCTCCCAAAGGGCTGAGATTATAGCCGTGAGCCACTGTGCCCAGCCTGATTTTTCAACAAAAGAAAAAATGGTACAAGTAGTTATCAGAAATAATTTCTCCATAGGGAAGAACAAGTTGATAGATTCACCAACCTAACAACGGCTTCCGGTGTGGAAAGGACTACACACTGCTAGTTGCACTTTCATTAATACTAAATTTGTCAATCTCAAGAATTTATCAATAAGCATGCCTCAAAGAATTTATTCATACAGTTAATCAAAATTTGTGGATTCTCCCCAATTCTCTTGCACACTTAAACATGATTTCAGCATAATTACAAAAATAATCAAATTATTCTAAGCATTTAATTAAAACTCAGGTCTAACATTTCAGTATCTTTTAAATTTTTGATTTTAAACACCTTATAAATCAGACTTCTTAGTGCCCTTACACTAAAACTGGCCAAAAAGTGCTTCTATGCAGCGTTTAACTTTTTCCTTTGTTGTCTCTATTTTAATATCTTTTTATTGGCTAAATACATTTTTATAAAACTACTTAATATTAGCCTTTTGTAATTTTAAAAATTTGAGGTATAATTTGCATATAATAAAATCCACAGCTCTTATGTGTTCAATTCCATGACTTAACAACTGTATACACTCATGCGACCACTACCCAAGCAATCTAGAGGACACTTCCATCAATCCAGACAGTCTCCTTGTACTCTTCCCAGTTTCCATCTCTCTTTTTTATTCTTATCTTAGCTTTGTCTTCATAGGATTTTGGTAATTGTAACATTTTTATGCCTTCCTAGTTTCTATCATTTCTCTGTCTTCCTAGGAGTTGGTTTTCTGGGCTAGGGCTGTTAACAGCCGAGGCCCTCTGTGTACTCAGGGTCTGATGACAAGTTGCATCTGGAATGCAGTGGCATGATCATAGCTCACTCTAATCTTGAACTCCTGGGCTCAAACGATCCTCCCACTAAGCCTCCCGAGTAACTTGGGACTACAGGCACAAGCTACTGTGTTCCCTGCTCCTGATGTTAAAAAAACCATGACTGCTCTCTGGCAACAGCAAGATGCTGCAGGTCCATCAGTGACCATCCGAGAAGCCCTGGTCCCTCTAGATGAGTGCTTGAGCACACTTGAGCATAGACAGTGGGCTAGAATGACCATCCTTCTTTTCGGGGCCCTTGCACCAGTGGCAGAACCATTAAGGTGTACATTTGAAGGCTATATGTTTTATACTCATCTTTCTAATGTAGTATGTAACTTCATAAAACATTTTCTACATGTAGACAGAAAAGAAGTAGTACTCCTTTTTATCCTATTAAAGCTCAATTCATCATGAAAGCACCATAATAATGAGCTTACCAGATTTGTCTTTCTGAATAGCTTTATCCTCAAAGTAGCAGAACATTACCTGGAAGCGATCAGGATCTGTTGAACGCAGTACCCTAAGAAGAAAAGAGCTTTAAATAAATTTTGAAAAATCCAGGCTCTCCCTATCACAGATTTGATGCTGCCCATAAGTGGTAAGGCTGTGAAGAACATTTGCCCTCTGCCATTCATAAGGGCGCACACTGACGTGGACTTTCTGGAGGGTGACGTGCACCATCTATTATACATTCCCATATTTTTCACTCCAGCAGCCCCACCATTAGGATATATCTTAAGGGTTACATGAATAAGGATTCTCCTAACAGCACTGACTGTATTATCCAAAATGGAAAGACTCTGAATGTCCATCAATAGAAGACTGGGCAGATAAGCCAAAGTACACCCATTCGATGACACATCATGCAGCCACCATACGAGAGGCAGCTCTCTACATGTGCTGTTACAAAAAAGTGTCCGAGACATATATTAACAGAAAAAAGCAAGCTGCAGGGAACACATGTCCAGCATGATCCCACTGACAGGTTTCCTAAAGGCCTGTCTGTGCATATGTATGTGTAGGCTACGCATGCTCGCCTATGCACAGAAAATTTCTAGAGGGAAATTTAAGAGGTCACTAATAGTGGGATAGTAGAAACGAGGTATTCACATCTACAAAGGTGACACCTGTATTTTTTCATCTTTAGCATCTTCTGTACTATTCCAGTGTTTCCTCTTCTCTTTTTTGTTTTATGCACCCTGTACATTTTTCTTTTATGGTAAAAAATATCTTTAACCTCAGGGGGAAAAGGAGAAAAAGAAAAAGCACATGCACTTGTCCCATGGGTGCTGTGAAGGGCTGTTCAGAGTTTCAGGGGCTCCACTAAGGCAGCAGCGGCTTGGCAGGCCATGTCTTTTGGCCTCTGCACCAGCCTGTCAAGAGTTAAGCCTCAGGAGGGCAGGCCAGGTGGCTTTCAGCACACACATTCGAGTGTGCACGTGCACACACCTTTAACTTGATTTCCCAAATTCTCCACTTCATGGTTTTAAAGTTCTCTCAATACCCAGTGGCTGGTAACCTGAGCCAGGTTCCTGAATAAAGGCTTTGAGGTTGCCTCTCTATGCTAATAGAGTGCCCTCAAGGGCCTGGCAGGCAGCCCGAGGTGGAAGGTGGGCTCACAGGAGCTGCTATGGGCTGCCTCTTAGAGTTTTCCTCTGCCAGTTAAGAGCCTGTCCTGAGAACCTGAGAAAACTACTCAGGGGCATACTTGTGGGAAAGGCAGAGGTAGCTTTGCCTTCAAACCACATGAGGTTGAGAGGGTCTGGAGATACCTCTTCTAGCCATGCATGCTGGGATGAAAGCCATGTTTTTGCTCTGTTTGGGTCTGGCTTGTTTTGTTTTGGCTGTTTTTTCTTTGAAAATATATTGTTCAGGCCGGGCGCGGTGGCTCAAGCCTGTAATCCCAGCACTTTGGGAGGCCGAGACGGGCGGATCACGAGGTCAGGAGATCGAGACCCTCCTGGCTAACACGGTGAAACCCCGTCTCTACTAAAAATACAAAAAATTAGCCGGGCGAGGTGGTGGGCGCCTGTGGTCCCAGCCACTCGGGAGGCTGAGGCAGGAGAATGGCGTGAACCCAGGAGGCAGAGGTTGCGGTGAGCTGAGATCCGGCCACTGCACTCTAGCCTGGGCGACAGAGCAAGACTCCGTCTCAAAAAAAAAAAAAAAAAAAAAAAAAAAA
>NC_045452.1:266228-278195 GCF_002776525.5 Piliocolobus tephrosceles | reverse complement strand
CGCCTAGTTTTTTTTGTATTTTTAGTAGAGACGGGGTTTCACCGTGTTAGCCAGGATGGTCTCGATCTCCTGACCTCGTGATCCGCCCGTCTCGGCCTCCCAAGGTGCTGGGATTACAGGCTTGAGCCACCGCGCCCGGCCATAAATAATATTTTTCTGAGACAGTGTCTTTTGCCTAGGCTGGAGTGCAGTGGTTTGATCATAGCTCACTGCAGCCTCAACATCCTAGGCTTAAGCAACCCTCTTGCCTCAGCCTCCTGAGTAGCTGGGACTACAGGCATGTTCCACCACAACTGGTTTTTTTTTTTTTTTTGGGTAGAGACAAGTTCTTCCTCTGTTGCACAAGCTCAAAACTTCCAGGCTCAAGTGATCTTCCCACCTCCCAAAGTGCTGCGATTATAGGCAAGAGCCACTGCCTAGCCATTTGTTTTTTTGAGAGAGTCTTACTCTGTCGCCCAGGCTACAGTGCAGTGGCGCCATCTCGGCTCACTGCAACCTCCGCCTCCTGGGTCAAGCAATTCTCCTGCTTCAGGCTCCTGAGTAGCTGAGATTACAGGCATGTGCCACCACGCCCAGCTAATTTTTATATTTTTAGTAGAGACGGGGTTTCACCATGTTGGTCAGACCAGTCTCGAACTCCTGACCTCATGATCTGCCTGCCTTGGCCTCCCAAAGTGCTGTGATTACAGGTGTGAGTCACTGCGACCGGCCGCACCTAGCCATTTTTGTGTAATGTTCTTTTTTTTTTGAGATGGAGTCTCGGTCTGTCACCCAGGCTGGAGGGCTGTGGTGCGATCTTGGCTCACTGTAAGCTCTACCTCACCTCCCAGGTTCAGGCCATTCTCCTGCCTCAGCCTCCCGAGTAGCTGGGACTACAGGTGCCCGCCACCACGCCCAGCTAAGTTTTTGTATTTTTAGTAGAGACGGGGTTTCACCGTGTTAGCCAGGATGGTCTTGATCTCCTGACATGTGATCCGCTCGCCTCTGCCTCCCAAAGTGTTAGGATTACAGGCGTGAGCCACCGCGCCCGGCTGCATGTGCAATGTTCTTAAATTACTTTTATAACTGAAAATAAAGGACACATTCTTCTTTTGAGATGGAGTTTTGCTCTGTTGCCCAGGCTTGAGTGCAGTGGCACGATCCTGGCTCACTGCAACCTCTGCCTCCCGGGTTCAAGTGATTCTCTTGTCTCACTTGAGGCAAGTGAGGCAAGTGAGTGGCTGGGATTACAGGCATCCGCCGCCATGTCTAGCTAATTTTTGTATCTTTAGTAGAGATGGGTTTTACCATGTTGGCCAGGCTGGTCTTGAAACTGACCTCAGGTGATCCACTCGGCCTCCCAAAAGTGCTGGGGTTACAGGTGTGAGCCACCATGTCTGGCCAAAATAAAAGACACTTATAATGAAAAAAGAACAAAGTCAAAACTCCCTTGGCTCTGTGGGACTTGGGGAGAATGGGTTTCCATATTCGGCTCTGTGTGGAGCCCTGGGCTGCTGAGGGCAGGAAGGAGGAGACTGAGCAGGAGGGTGGGGTGCATTCCGAAGCAACCAAAGCACCCTGCCTTCCTTTTATGTATTGAGCTTTCAAGGACTATTTTACCAGAGGGTTGGTGGCAACAAAGAAAGGCTAAAATAGTGTTTTCCAAATAGCCTTTCTTTTAGGAACACTTTCTTTTTCAAATAATTTGTGAAAGAAATTATTCTACGACTTATCTGCACTCTCCCATGACTTAAGCTGAGTGTAATTTGACATTTTCTTGATGACAGGAATCATCATTTTGTAGACAATGTACTCAGTTGCTATCCCAGGGTGCCTGAGGCCTCAGCACAGTGGGTCTATATAACACTGCCTACCTCAAAGGCATGTCGGGAGTGGTAAACATGGGTAATGCAGCACAGTACCTGGTACAGCACAGGCACTCAATCCACGTTTACTTCTGAGGTCAACATAACAGCTGTAGCTCCAAAGAGTTACTACTGCTGTTAGGACTGCTGTGGCCACAGGTGTGTCCTGAGCATTGGGTCACATGCAGGACTGTTTTGGAGCCAGCCCCACCTCATGTTGCATTTGCTGTTTGTACTCAACCGTGGCTCTGGGCAGCTCCGTGAGTGTCCTAGACACGCACTCAGTGAGGCTGGGTCCTCAGAAGGGCCTCGTTCAGCCTGTGGGCTGAGTTCACAACACTTGACTGCGACTGCCCAGAAGCCTGTTTCCTATTAGAGAGGGGATGATGCAGAGCTTAGATACTGGGAGGTGTTACCAGACATGGTACTTGGTGGTCACGAAGGAGGGGCATACGAGAAAAGTAGAAGGTGTTTTTGCTTGGTTTTTCAGAACGTTTGCATGTCTTCGGAGGAGTTGAAAAAAGTATCATGCTTACGAGGGCACAAAAAATGAAAACCCTGCTCAAATGTGGATGTGCATGGTGGTGAAGGTACGTGTACCTCATGTACTCTAGCCGGTACACAGAGAGGAGGTAGGTGGACATGGCGAAGTCCAGCTTGTTGATGAGTGCGGACACTTCGGGAGGGGGGTCCAGCAGGTTGATGATGGTGCTGCGGAGCTCACTCAGCTCAGCCTGGAGGGAGAGAAACATCTGAGGGCTCAGGGGGCACCTCCCAGGACAAACAGGTCCCAGTGGTTGGCAACATGCGTTAATAATGGCAATGAAAGGATCTGCCCTAATTGGCCCAGAGAGCATGGTAAAAATGAGATGTGAATCCTTACAGGGGTGACCGTGTCGTTCTTCATGGCTGAGTTATACTGGAGGACAGACCGCAGTGGCTCCTTGCTGGGAAAGGTGAGCAGGGGGGACTTGGTAGCTATTTCACAGACCCCCTCATACCACTCTTCCGGCCAGAGTCCTGCAATAAAGTGAACACAAATGAGGAAACCACCTTGGTCAGAAAGCACAGCAGTGAGGTCGACTGACAATTTCCATAGTCATGGGTCCTTTGAGACAATTATCCCAAAAACTAGGCACAGAAATGAGTCTATTACCTAACTTGGACAGACTTTTCCTAAGGTGCGTGGCATTCTCAGCACCCTAAACTACATGTGGGGACAGTAACACTTGCTAATACTTGCAGGAAGAAGCAGCTGCATGTGGACTCATTTAAACATGCTCACATTCGTAATTACATGGGCTCTGACCTCACCTTTATCTTCATTGTGCACTCCATCTTCCCCGGGAGAGAGATTATCCCCCTACCTGAGCCCTCCACAGCGAATCCCATCAGAACAGAATATAGCCAGAAGTCCCGGAAGAGCTTCTGTAACCGAGGCTTAGCTTCTTTGATGGGCGGCAGTCGTCGGGTGAGCTGATGTGCCAAGAAGAGAGGGAGAAAGGAGGTTATTTGCTCAGGAAACCCTAATCCCTGTAGGTGTAAAAGTAACCACAGATTCATTCTCCAAGAGCATTCTCAGAGACTCAGACTGGGTAGGAAAAGGCACACCGAGCAGTGATAATTTTGCCAATAAGCATTGTCCATCCATTCATGTACTGAGTCCCTAGTGTGCACCAGGTGCTGTGCCAGGGAGGAAAAAGCCCTGTTCCTGCACTTGAAGGACTTCCTGTCTAGTTTGGAGGCAGGTGAGCAACAGTTACAGTGGGGTGGAGTTCCCAGAGAAGGTGTCATGGGTCTCAGAGCTAACATTTGAGGAAAGCTTAGCCAGCAGAGAAGAGAAGACAGCCTGTTCAGGAGCATTAGGTCCTAAGCCTGGCACTGTGGAGGGCAACAAATGCATAGGAAAGGCAAACAACGGATGCGAGCCAGAGCTGGGAGGAAGGGATGCTGCTGAGGAGGCAGGGAGGAGAGCACAAGAACTCTCATGGGCCAGGCGGCACAAATTTTCCAAACAGCAATCTCGGGCAGAATTCCCATGTGTGTAACAGGTAAAGCAGAAATGCTCAGGTGCAGGTGAGGGGCTATTGTCCCTGTTTCTGCTCCAGATGCTGGTGGGAAGCAGGGAGAGACTCATCAGTGATATAAACGGTTAAACTTGGCCAGGCGCGGTGGTTCACGCCTGTAATCCCAGCACTTTGGGAGGCTGAGGTGGGCAGATCACCTGAGGTCAGGAGTTCAAGACCAGCCTGGCAAACATGGTGAAACCTCATCTCTACTACAAATACAAAAAATTAGCTGGGCGTGGTGGCAGGCACCTGTAATCCCAGCTACTCGGGAGGCTGAGGCAGGAGAATTGCTTGAACCCAGGAGGCAGAGATTGCAGTGAGCCAAGATCGTGCCATTGCACTCCAGCCTGGGCAACAAAGGCGAAACTCCGTCTCAAAAACACCAAAAGGTTTAACTTGTGCATGATACCCAGCTGGACAGGCTGATCCTTACAGACCCCCCAGTGGACGTTGAGCTTCCATCAGTGATGCTGAGTCTGTGGTAAGCGAGGGCTTTGCTACCCCCAAACACTTATAAGCACCCAGTATGGGTCAGGCACTGGGCCAGGGACAGAGAGGTGGGAGAGATGAAGACATCATCTCTTGAGGCAAGGAGGGCACAATGGGATGGGCTGTGACACATCACACACAGCAGGCAGGACTGTAAACTGTCACAACACTTCTTTGAAAACAATTTGGTAATATGCATCAGAAATTCTCAATATCCCCACGCATATTTCACCCAACATCTCATCACTGAGAAATCTATCCAAAAAATTTTAAAAAGGTGATTTAGGAACAAAAATGTTGTAACAGCAAAATAAATAGAAACACACTAAATGTCCACCTGAAAGGGGCATTTAAATAAGTAACAGTATATTAAAAGTGTAATAAATTGGCCAGGCGCGGTGGCTCATGCCTGTAATCCCAGCACTTTGGGAGGCTGAGGTGGGCGGATCACGAAGTCAGGAGATTGAGACCATCCTGGCTAACATGGTGAAACCCCGTCTCTACTACAAAAATACAAAAAAATTAGCCGGGCATGGTGGCGGGTGCCTATAGTCCCAGCTACCCAGAGGCTGAGGAAGGAGAATGGCGTGAACCCGGGAGGTGGAGTTTGCAGTGAGCCAAGATGGCGCCACTGCACTCTAGCCTGGGCAACAGAGTGAGACTCCGTCTCAGAAAAAAAAAAGTATAATTAATTATTTTTGAGACAGGGTCTCACTCTGTTACCCAGGCTGGAGTGCAGTGGCACAATCACAGATCACTGCAGCATTGACCTCGATCTCCCAGGCTCAAGTGATCCTCCCACCTCAGCCTTCCCAGTAGCAGGGAGGACAGGTGTGCTCCACCATGTCCAGCTAATTACTATTTTATTTATACTTTTTGAGATGGAGTCTTGCTCTGTCGCCCAGGCTGCAGTGCTGAGGTACAATCTTGGCTCACTGCAACCTTTGCCTCCCAGGTTAAAGCAATTCTCCTGCCTCAGCCTCCCGAGTAGCTGGGACTATGGGTGTGCACCACTATGCTCAGCTAATTTTTGTATTTTTAGTAGAGACGGGGTTTCACCATATTGGCCAGGCTGGTCTCAAACTCCTGCCCTCAAGTGATCTGCCCATCTCAACCTCCCGAAGTCCTGGGATTATAGGTGTGAGCCACTGCACCTGGCCTAATTATTATTATTATTTTTCCAATTCTAAACTTTTAATTTAAAAGTAAACTTTAATGTTGAAAATGCAAACTTGGGGAAGGGAGAAAGATCACACACAAGGCTGCCAATTCACACTTGGAGGGTTGCACAGCAGCTGGGCAAAGGTGCGCCTCACTTCCCAGACAGTGCAGTGACCAGGTAGAGGTGCTACTTACTCAATTCCCAGATGGGGTAGTGGCCAATGCCCGGCTTAATTATTATTATTTCTTTTTTCATGCAAACAGACACCTTACTGATTTTTTACATTTTTTTGTAGAGAAAGGCTCTCACTATGTTGCCCAGGTTGGTATTAAACTCCTAGGTTCAAGAGATCCTCCGGCATTGGCCTCCCCAAGCATTGGGATTACAGGCAGGAGCCACTGTGCTCAGCCAAGAATCATATTTTCGAAGACTATTTGGTGACACATGTAGAAATCACAATATGTCAAGTGAAAAAAAAAGCAAAATGTATAAATAATATGATATAGATTTTTAAAAATCTAAACATATATGCATAGAACAAAGATGGAAAAAAGCAGCCACATATTAAGATTATTTCTGGGTTGCTAGGGATTTCACTCTTCTTTAATGTCTGTATTTCCTGGAGCTCTTTCATGAACTTGTTCCTTTTACAATCAAAGGGAGGGTGCAGGTGCCGGTCAAGGGCTTGGCAACCCGTGTGGAAGAAGGTTCCACACTTCTGCTTGAGAGCCACCAGGGCACTGTGTCCTTGGGAAGAGTGGGCCAAGACCTGGGGGTGCACAGCGGGCTCTGGATAGGTGCTGAGGAGGTGGGGAGCTTTGGAGAGTGCTGTGTGGAGGGTAGCAGTAGACGGACGCGACAGAGGGCAGGAAATCTAGAGCCGCACACGATGTGGCCACAAAAGGACAGTTGACAAGGGGCTTCCAGTTCAGCTAGCGGTCAAGGATGGTGAGAGTAAGAATACGCAACTGTGGGACTGACCGGCTCTGAAGTGATTGGCCTCCCTGGATAAGTGATGGTGGAGATATGAAGGGGTTTCCAGACTGCAGAATTCAAGGCCTATGTGGCTAACAGGTTCTGGCACCTTCTAAAGAGAACTACACTTTGGTGGTTATGGAAAGGGTCAAGCTTCTAGAATGCTTCCCTCTCAATGAGAACAGCAGCTCCATGTGGCTGGGAAGCTCAAAGTGATTTTGACACTGAAAAGAGGAAGTGGACTCTATCTTTGATTTGGGATCCTACTCCTGACCCTGTGAACTTCTTGGCTCCCTCCTGAGGACTCCGGCTTAAAAGTGGCCCTATAGGTTCTCCCTGCTCTCTGACTTCTCCGGGCCTGCTGGCCACTGTCTTGGCTGAGACTGCTCTAGTCTCCAGAAACGAGACCTGCTCGCTCCTAAAGAGTATCAAGGTCAGGCCAGGCGTCGTGGCTCACACCTGTAATCCCAGCACTTTGGGAGGCTGAGACAGGCAGATCACGAGGTCAGGAGATCGAGATCAGCCTGGCTAACATGGTAAAATCCATCTCTACTAAAAATACAAAAAATTAGCCAGGTGTGGTGGCATGCGCCTGTGGTCCCAGGTACTCGGGAGGCTGAAGCAGGAGAACAGCTTGAAACCAGGAGGCTGAGGTTGCAGTGAGCCAAGACAGCGCCACTGCACTGCAGTCTGGGCGACAGAGTGAGACTTTGTTTCAAAATAAATAAATAAATACATAAATAAATAAAGGTCAGGGGAGAAGTGGAAAGACTGAAATAGATAAAGGATTCTAAAGAGATGTAACAGCCAAATGCAATGCATGAAACCCTGACCAGATAAAAATAAAAAAGCCATAAAATACATGTTTGAAGTCATGGAGTAATCTGAGTTGGACTAGACATGTGATATATGTGAGGCCTGTGATCTTCCCAGGAGTGATGGTAGCACAGCACAGGGCAGAGACCCTTCTATAGAAGAAACACTGGTGCTAGTGCCCAGGGCAGAAGTGAGTGATGTCTTCTCACCTTCAAACACTCCAGGAAAATAGCCCCCAACACATGGAATTAAGTGGATATGGCAAAATATTAACTATTCTACCTAGGTTGTGGGTGTATAGATATTTAGTATTCAATTATTCCGATTTCTCTGTGTACGTATATGTATTTTTTTAGAGACAGAGTCTCACTCTGTCGACCAGGCTGGAGTACAGGGGTATAATCATAGCTCACTGTACATGCTCAAGTGATTCTTCTGCCTCAGACTCCTGAGCAGTTGGGACTATAGGTGTGTAGCATCATAGCCTAGTTAATGCTTTTTTGTTTTTTGAGATGGGTTTTGCTAGCTGGGCACAGTGGCTCATGCCTGTAATCCTAGCACTTTGGGAGGCCAAGGCAGGCAGATCATCTGAGGTCAGGGCAACAGAGCCTGGCAACAGAGCCAGGGCAACAGAGCCAACAACCAGCCTGGGCAACACGGTAAAACTCTGTCTCTACTAAAAATACAAAAATTAGCGAGGCATGGTGGCAGGTGCCTGTAATCCTAGCTACTTGGGAGGCTGAGGCAGGAGAATCACTTGAACCCAGGAGACAGAGGTTGCAGCACGCTGAGATTGAGCCACTGCACTCCAGCCTGGGCAACAGAGCAAAAATTCTGTTTCAAATAAAAAAAAAAAAAAAAGAGAGAGAGAGATGGGTTTTGCTATGTTGCCCAAGCTAGTCACGTGTACACACACACACACACACACACACACACACACACACGACAGGGCAAAAGTTCCAAAATTTTAAACCTGGTAAATCTGGGTAAGCGTATATAGGAGTTGTTCTACTACACTCTTTTTTCAACTTTTTTGAAAATTTGAAGTTATTTCAAAATAAAAAGTTTTCCGAACTTTAGTGATCCTCCTGCCTCAGCCTCCCAAACTGCTGGGATGACAGGCATGAGCCACTGTGCCTGGCCCCTCTGTATATTTTAAAAATTTCATGTTAAAAGATGGACAAGGCTGGATGAGATGGTTCACACCTGTCTTCCTAGCTCTTTGGGAGGCTGAGGTGGGAAGACTGCTTGAGGCCAGGTGTTCAAGACCAACTTGGCCAACATAGTGAGACCCCACTTTTTTCTAACTAAAAAAATTTTTTTCAAGTTGGAAAAAATATCTACCCATGAGACAAGCCTTGAAACTGCAAAAGAACAATGGAGTATGTGTGACAGGAGGTACTACTCTACAGTGGGGGCTAAAGCCATATACAAGCTGTTACCACTAAATGGGAAAATGACTGAAAAATGTCAATGTCAAGAGGGATTGAAATCAAATTTTTTCAATAGTGGGTTACATGATCAGAAATCTAGACAGGAAGGACACATACTGGCTTTATGTATTTATTTAGATAGAGTCTCACTCTCACCCAGGCTGGAGTGCAGTGGCACGAACTCGGCTCACTGTAACCTTCGCCTCTCAGGTTCAAGTGATTCTCCTGCCTCAGCCTCCTGAGTAGCTGGGACTACAGGCATGTGCCACCACATCCGGCTAATTTTTGTATTTTTAGTAGGTACGAGGTTTCACCACGTTGGTCAGGCTGATCTTAAACTCCTGCCTCAAGTGATCCACCCGCCTTGGCCTCTAAAAGTGCTGGGATTACAGGTGTGAGCCATCACACCTGGCCAGTACTGGCTTTAAAAATAACAAAAGTAATACATACACATAGAAAAAGGTCAAAGAAGTACATAGCATGAAAACGAATGCTGTGTCCCTTCCCAGACCATTTCTGTGAATAAATATGTAACACCATGAAATGATGAGGACTAACATTTCCTGAATGCCAGGCACCACTCTACATGCTTTCCACATATTCACTATCTCATTCCATTTTCACAACAACCTCATGCAGTAGGTGTAACTGTCACCCTCATTTCAGAGAGCAGAACACTGAGAGCTGGAGGCCAAGGGGCAATTTCAGCCAGGGTGGCCGGTGACGCCTCAGTGAAACCAAGAGCGAACAGTGACAGCAGTGGCCACCTGCTGGTCTGCAGGGAAGGTGCCCTTGGCAGAAAGAATAGCAAGTGTCAGGGCTGTGCTGGAGCCAGGCTTGGCATGTGTGAGAACAAGATAGAGATTGAGGGAGGTAGCCCCAGGAGGCGTGTGGGCTCAGGCAGCAGTCTCTGCCTATGGTGCCATGCTGAAGACTCAGTATTGCGTGTGACAGATGAAGGCTCTAAGAAGACAGCTCTGACCAAAGCTAGAATGTAAAACCAGACTCAAACACAACCACTGGTCTGTGTCCTGAACACAATGGACCTTTACACCCTGGAATTTCTCAAACAGAGCAATGCACAGACACCCCCATGGGCCCCTTGCACACCCGCAGATTCTCCTAGGAGTCACATTCTCCCTTCAGATAGACTTTGGGTGCCGACACTGCCAAACACGCTCTCGAGGAGCAGTCTCTGTGATAAGCTGATCTTCCAGACAATCCAGAATATTCTTAAAACTTTTTAGATCATAAAATTTAAAACACAAATTAAAAAACAAATTATCATAAGGCTGGGCACAGTGGCTCATGCCTGTAATCCCAGCACTTTGCAAGGCCAAGGCGGGAGGATCACTTGAGCCCAAGAATTCAAGACTAGCCCAGGCAACATAGTGAGACCCTGTCTCTACAAAAAAGTCAAAAAGTTAGCCACACATGGTGGTATGCACCTGTATTCCCAGCTACTTGCGGGGCTGAGGTGAGGAGGATTGCTTGAGCTCAGGAGGTTGAGGCTGCAGTGAGCCAAGATCATGCCACTGTACTCCGGCCTGGGTGACAGAGTGAGACCCTGTCTCAAAAAACACATAGGGCCAGGCGTGGTGGCTCACGCCTGTAATCCCAGCACTTTGGGAGGACGAGGCGGGCAGATCACTTCAGTCCAGGAGTTCAAGACCAGCCTGGCCAACATGGTGAAACCCTGTCTTCACTACAAATACAAAAAATTAGTTGGTTATGGTGGTGCGTGCCTATAATCTCAGCTACTTGGGAGGATGAGGCAGGAGAATCATTTGAACTTGGGAGACAGAGGTTGCAGTGAGCTGAGATCGCACTACTGTACTCCGGCGTGGGCAGCAGCGCAAAAGTGTCTCAAAAAAAAACAACCCAAAAACAGAATCACAAAATGTATCACAGCCTCAGAGATCCCCACGAATGCCTAAGTGGCCCTGAGTTTGGGAAGCACTACTCAATAACAGTCCTATCTGTCCCACAACAGACAGGAGTACTGGGCTGCACCTACTGGCAACAAACACAGCAACCCTTGACTGGAGAAAGGTCCATGCCATGGTCTCCTTATTCCGTAAGCCACTCATTTTGTCCTCTCTCTTCCACTTTTCACTGAGGAACAAGCTCTTGGAAGGATGGAGATACCAGCCTAGTGGTTGAGCCAGCCACATTAACCCTGGAGAGCAGGTGGAGGGCAGATGCTGTGATCATCCCAGAAGAGAAGACACAGTTGGAGGCAGATGCATGGTCTCTACTTTCAGCTACCCTCAATGCAGCCTGGTCCTCAAAGGCCAGAAGAGCCCCTTGTTTATGTGGTGACCTCAGGAAGGGCTGCTCCTGCACCAAGGCTATGAGTGCATGCTAACACAGTAACCATCATATACTCAAAATCTCAGCTCTAAGAACTGGAGATGAGGAGCTGCAAGCCACTCTGCAGTTATCAAAGGCACAGCTGAGGGGGTTTGTGCTGACCAAGCTAGTTGCCTGGTGTTTGGATTGGGACATATTTACTTTGGAAAATATGCAGCAACAGCCCAGCACCAAAGTTCACATTGAAACCCCACTGATGACCTTGGCTGCTTTCATCTCTGAAGCGCCACTTCTCAGAAGCACAGAGGTAAGTTGGGTTTCTAATATTTCTGCTGATCATAAATTATTTGTGGTATTCAAAGACAGGCAACTGGTTCATTTTTCTAGCAAACTAGGAATTCAGAAGCTTTCTACATGTTTTAGAAGTGGGAAATGGTTTCATTTTTCAATCTGCCTGTTATAAAATTGTGTCAGTTGCATTGTTGGGAGAGTTGACAAAATTAAAATAGGAACTGTGGAACAGATGAAAGTATTGTACTTTTATTAATCGAACTGGGTAACTGTCCTGTGATTATGTATGAGAATATCCTTGGCCGGGCGCGGTGGCTCAAGCCTGTAATCCCAGCACTTTGGGAGGCCGAGACAGGCGGATCACGAGGTCAGGAGATCGAGACCATCCTGGCTAACACTGTGAAACCCCGTCTCTACTAAAAAATACAAAAAAACTAGCCGGGTGACGTGGCAGGCGCCTGTAGTCCCAGCTACTCGGGAGGCTGAGGCAGGAGAATGGCGTAAACCCGGGAGGCGGAGCTTGCAGTGAGCTGAGATCCGGCCACTGCACTCCAGCCTGGGCGACAGAGCGAGAC
>NC_045452.1:226156-266128 GCF_002776525.5 Piliocolobus tephrosceles | reverse complement strand
AAGACCAGCCTGACCAACCTGGTGAAGCCAAGTCTCTACTAAAAATACAAAAATTAGCTGGGCGTGGTGGCGCGTGCCTGTAATCCCAGCTACTCAGGAGGCTGAGGCAGGAGAATCGCTTGAACCCAGGAGGCAGAGGTTGTAGTGAGCAGAGATCGTGCCACTGCACTCCAGCTTGGACGACAGAGTGAGACTTCATCAAAAAAAAAAAAGGTTAGAGGAACAAGATATAGGAGACCTACTCTCAAATGGTCCAGAAGAAAAAATGCATACGTTCATGCATGTGAGTACACACATGTACACACACACGCGCGCATGCGCGCGCGCGCGCGCACACACACACACACACACACACACACACACACACACACACACACACACAAAATGACAGGGCAAAGGTTCCAAAACTTTAAACCTGGTAAATCTGGGTAAGGGTATACAGGAGTTGTTCTACTACACTATTCTTTCAACTTTTTTGAAAGTTTAAAGTTTTTTCAAAACAAAAAGTTTGCCAAACTTTAGGCAGTTACTTCTCTCCCATTCTGCCTGCTCTGTTGGGCCTGGAGACCATATGCTAGGAGGGACGATGGTTTATCAAGTGTTACACTCTGATGCGTGACTGAAAAGGCCAACCCAGCTCTGGCAATTAGCAAGAAAGCACAATATGAAGTTCCCGGAAAAAAAAAAAAAAGAAAAAAAAGAAAAACTTTTGAATGATTTATCGTTAAAATACATTGTTTCTCTTCAAATAGTCATCTGGATTTAATCACAACCTAGTGACAGTTTTTAAACGTCTTCTACGTTTGTTATACGAAATAGCAAAACAATAGGAAGATTTACCTTCAGATCTTTAATTTCAATCCATAAAAGATATTGGACATATTTTCTCCTTCCTCTGGTAAGGGAATGATGAAAACTATTTTTGGCTTTTCATCAGACAATGTGGGAACAGGGTATACGAAGTTTCCAAATATAACTTCTGAATACCAGGATAAAACATGAATGTCTTTACTCTGCCACTCTATCGGGCCTCAGATGCATTTTCCTGAATATGTTTATTTCCTCAAGTTAGTTTTTATTTTCTTCTTTAACCTTATTTTTATCTGAGACAAAAACTTTTTCCCCCTTTGTTCCTTCTTCTTCTGGCTTTCTTTTTTAAAATAGAGATGAGGTTTTGCTATGTTGCTCCAGCTGGTCTTGAACTCCTGGGCTCAAGCGATCCTCCTACCTTGGCCTCCCAAGGTGCTAAGATTACAGGCATGAGCAGCTCCTATGCCTGGTCTTCTTCTTCTTGATCTTAGCCAGAAGGCCAAGAAGTGATAAGAGGAGGACACTTGAAGTGTAGCTGGGCAAGAAGCCTTCTACCAGCTGCTTACTTTCTTTGTTCCTGACTTTTTAAAGTGTGTTGCTATTGATACCGATGCCTGATTCCATTCAGAAACTGGACACAGTTCTATTTGCAGCTATATACATACATTAGAAATCATTTCTAGAGGCCGGGCATGGTAACTCATGCCTGTAATTCCAGCACTTTGGGAGGCCGAGGCAGGCAAATTGCCTGAGCTCAGGAGTTTGAGACCTGTCTGGGCAACATGGTAAAACCCCATCTCAACCAAAAATACAAAAAATTAACTGGGCATGGTGGCATACACCTGTGGTCCCAGCTACCTAAAAGGCTGAAGTGGGAAGGTCTCCTGAATCTGAGAGGAACAGGCTGCAGTGAACCAACATTGTGCCACTGTGCTCCAGCCTGGGTGACTGAGTGAGACCCCATCATCTCAAAATAAAAAGAAATCGTTTCTAGAAACTGTTTTCCTGTGTGTAAACTAGCGGCACTGTAGCCTCAGGCAGGTGCTGAGATGGGGACCTGGAAAAGGCAACAGGCATTTTCAGTCAGAAACAATGTGACTTTCCTGCCCCAAAATGTGCAATTCAAAAGTGTTTCTCAGTTGTGACTAAAACAAACTTTGAGCTTACTATTTCAACAGTATTATAAAGGGAAGACCCAAGGAAGGGGACTGACACTGGGAAAATAGCTAGGAAGCTGCTCTACACGGCCAGGGAGTCTGGAAGCATTCTGGTACTCCAGGGTGAACAAGGCAGAGTGCTTGATGTGGGCTAGAGGCTCAACCAACTTGGTTGGAATCTAGGCACTGCCACTTATTCATGACAGTGACAAAAGGCTCAGTCTCCTGATATGCAAAATGCTGGGAGGATGAAGCTGAGTTACACAAAGCGCCTTATACAGCGTGTCAGGCATCCAACAGAGGCCATTATCAACATCAACCACACTGACAGCATTTCAAGCAGAGTATCCGAACAGTTACCCCATCTTCAGGCCTAATGAGTTCAAATATTTGCCTAACAAGAGCAGACAGTAACTCTTACCTGGCCTCAACTGGCAGCAGATATTCTGGCCCTCAAATATCTACCTAATAGGAAATGGTCATAGACACAAAATAAGCTTAACAAAAGGCAGTGTTTTGTTTTGTTTTTTTGAGATAAGGACTCACTCTCTCCCCCAGGTTGGAGTGCAGTTGTGTGATCATAGCTCACTGCCTTGACCTCCCAGGCTCAAGTGATCCTCCTACCTCAGCCTCCGAAATAGATGGGACCACAGGCGTGTGCCATCACACCAGGCTAATTATTTAATTTTTCTTTTCTTTTTTTTTTTTTTTTGAGATGGAGTTTTGCTCTTTTTGCCCAGGCTGGAGTGCAATGGTGCGATCTCAGCTCACCGCAACCTCCGCCTCCCGAGTTCAAGCGGTTCTCCTGCCTCAGCCTCCTGAGTAGCTGGGATTACAGGCATGCGCCACCACGCCTGGCTAATTTTTTTGTATTTTTTAGTAGAGTCAGGGTTTATCCATGTTGGCCAGGCTGGTCTCGAACTCCCGACCCTCAGGTGATCCGCCCGCCTCAGCCTCCCAAAGTGCTGGGATTACAGGCGTGAGCCACCGCGCCTGGCCTGATTATTTAATTTTTCACGGAGACGAGGTCTTGCTACATTGCCCGCGCTGGTCTAGAGCTCCTGGGCTCAAGTGATCTTCCTGCCTTGGCCTCCCAAAGTGTTGGGATTATAGGCGTAAGCCACAGCGCCTGGCTGGCAGTTCTTTCTGGGGTGATTAGAAGTTGGGACCACATATTACCTGTCTGAGTCAGCATTATAAACACTTATGGCCACTGTCCTGGCAAAACATGGAAGCATCAAAGCTCATCTACCCAGAGTGCGGTTAACAACCAGGAAGTAAGCAAGAGAAAGACAAAGGATTTGGCAGCCAAAACAGATTTGATAGGCCAAGTCAGATCCTCCTCTGAACCAGTCAGGGAGAAAAGCAGGATTACCATAATGCCTCCGTGCTAAAAGCTTATCTTGTTTACTTAAATAAAGGGAGTGCCCCTCAGGTCTTGAGTAAGAGCTTGCTGACATCACCCTCACACAGACCTTATCTCTTGTTTCTAACCCTGTGTTAGAAGCAGTAACACAGAAGATTTAGTTGCTCCTGACAGCAGTGGCAGCCATTGTCTAAGAGATACAAAGGAGAAAAAAGTACACCTGTAGCAAGTGATACTACCTGTGGGGCTGCCACCATATCATCTCACTACACCCTGAGGGGGTCCCAGCACCAGACAAGCCCCAAATCTTATGCAAATTAAACAACCCCAGGTCAGGTGTGGTAGCTTATGCCTGTAATCGCAGCACTTTGGGAGCCTGAGGTGGGTGGATCACCTGAGGTCAGGAGTTTGAGACCAGCCTGGACAACATGGCAAAACTCTACTAAACAAAATACAAAAATTAACCATGCATGGTGGCGGGCCCCTGTAGTCCCAGCTACTCGGGAGGCTGAGGCATGAGAATTGCTTGAGTCCAGGAGGCCGAAGTTGCAGTAAGCTAAGATCACGCCACTGCACTCCAGCCTGGGTGACAGAGCGAGACTCCATTTCAAAAAATAACAACAACAGGCCGGGCGCGGTGGCTCAAGCCTGTAATCCCAGCACTTTGGGAGGCCGAGACGGGCGGATCATGAGGTCAGGAGATCGAGGCCATCCTGGCTAACACAGTGAAACCTCATCTCTACTAAAAAATACAAAAAAAACTAGCTGGGCGAGGTGGCGGGCGCCTGTAGTCCCAGCTACTCGGGAGGCTGAGGCAGGAGAATGGCATGAACCCGGGAAGCGGAGCTTGCAGTGAGTGGAGATCCGGCCACTGCACTCCAGCCTGGGCGACAGCGCGAGACTCCGTCTCAAAAAAACAACAACAACAACAACAACAAAAAAGCCAAATACAACAAAACAAAAAAACACAACATATTAAACAACCCCAAAGATTACACAAATTTCAAGTATCTTTAGAGTATCTGTTTTCAGAAAGCCTGGCCCATGGACATTTTTCAACAGCATCTCCATTGCAAAGGTGGAATAGTGTGAGTCACACAGGCATGGTGAGTCCCTCTAAAGCACATCCCTGCTGGGTGCTCTCCAGTCACTAGCCCTGGGCGCCCCACTCAAACCCAGCTCTTGGTGAAGTTTCCCTGACTCTCTGGGCACTTCCACTCCTACCACACAGGGTAGACCACACCCCTTTCTGTATCCCCCTTGTGCTCTGGCAGCATTATTTTCAGAGTCTTTGCTTTACTGCACTCTGAACCATCTGTCCCCTGACTGGTCCATGAGCCCCGGGTGGGAACTTTGTCTCTGGTCCCTAAACACTGTCTGGCGGTGGTGGACAAGGTGTCTGGAGAAAAAGAAACTCTTCCCCGGGATGCCTGAGCTCCCAGGATTCTAGGTTAGTTTTGCAAACCTTTAAAGAAGGGATTTTCATCAAGGAGCCCATGGATCCTTCAGTGAGGTTTATAAGTCCCACATCAAAGGTTGGGTGTCTGTTTATCTACATCAGATTCTCTTAAAGTCCATGATCCTAAAACAGTTAAGAACTAATGCTGTGAGGGCCTCCTACTGGGTCAAAGCCACAGGGAACCTGCCATGTGGATGCTGCAGCGGGGTGTGGATCAGCCAGGCCGCCTTTCACTGTGTTCTGTTTTCCCTCCCAGCTTTAGCTCTGCCAAAATGAAACACGCGTTCCACCCACTTCTCATTTTCCTCATCGTAACATCTGTGTGGGGTGGCAGCAAAGGCCCACTGGATCAGCTTGAGAAAGGAAGGGAAACTGCTCAGTCTGCAGATCCCCAGTGGGAGCAGTTAAATAACAAAAACCTGAGCATGCCTCTTCTCCCTGCCGACTTCCACAAGGAAAACACCGTCACCAACGACTGGATTCCAGAGGAGGAGGAGGACGACGACTATCTGGACCTGGAGAAGATACTCAGTGAAGACGACGACTACATCGACATCATTGACAGTCTGTCAGTTTCCTCGACAGACTCTGATGCAAGTGCTGGGAACATCCTCCAGCTTTTTCACGGCAAGAGCCGGATCCAGCGCCTTAACATCCTCAATGCCAAGTTCGCTTTCAACCTCTACCGAGTGCTGAAAGACCAGGTCAACACTTTCGATAACATCTTCATAGCACCTGTTGGCATTTCTACTGCAATGGGTATGATTTCCTTAGGTCTGAAGGGAGAGACCCATGAACAAGTGCACTCAATTTTCCATTTTAAAGACTTTGTTAATGCCAGCAGCAAGTATGAAATCACGACCATTCATAATCTCTTCCGTAAGCTGACTCATCGCCTCTTCAGGAGGAATTTTGGGTACACACTGCGGTCAGTCAATGACCTTTATATCCAGAAGCAGTTTCCAATACTGTCTGACTTCAAAACTAAAGTAAGAGAGTATTACTTTGCTGAGGCCCAGGTGGCTGACTTCTCAGACCCTGCATTCATATCAAAAACCAACAACCACATCATGAAGCTCACCAAGGGCCTCATAAAAGATGCTCTGGAGAACATAGACCCTGCTACCCAGATGATGATTCTCAACTGCATCTACTTCAAAGGTAAGAAGCACCTTTACAGTTCTCAGAGCACACCCACAACATACTCTTTTTGTATGTGGGTAGAGTGAATGCCCACATACGGTTGCTATAATTTATCCAGGAAAACAAAACACAAGATTGACTCTGGAACAGGGACAGGGAAGGCCAAGCTGAAGTTGACAGTAGCATCTGACACTTACTGAGCCCTAACTCTGTACTTTAACAGAGACTTGTGAGGTCATCACTGTTATTAGCATCCCCATTTTACAGAGGAAGCCACCAAAGCATGAAGTAAAAGCATGGGCTGGGCGCGGTGGCTCACGCCTGTAATCTCAGCACTTTGGGAGGCCGAGGTGGGAAGATCGCTTGAGATCAGGAGTTCAAGGTCAGCCTGACCAACATGGTGAAACCCCATCTCCACTAAAAATATAAAAATTAGCCGGGCGTGGTGGTGGGTACCTGTACTCCCAGCTATTTGGGAGGCTGAGGCAGAAGAATCACTTGAACCTGGAAGGCAGAGATTGCAGTGAGCTGAGACTGTGCCATTGCCTAGACGAGAGAGAGAGAGACTCCATCTCAAAAAAAAAAAAAAAAAAAAAGGAAGTAAAATGATGATCCAAGGGCATCCAGTTACTAAGGGGCAGAGCCAAAGCTGAACCCAGGCAGGCCATCATTAGCAATCTGTTAAATTGGAAGAAATGATACCAAAACTGTTTTAGCATATGGCCAGCCTGGATTTGAGTTTTTCTCTTTTCCTTTCCCAATTATCAATAAGCAGAAATATACACAAAAGGCTAAAGAAATGCACCTGTGAACTATTCAGCTTAAACAGTTGACGTTGACATCTACAAGTGCTTTTCAGGATACTTTTGAACTACTGGGCAGGTGGGATGGAGAAATAAATTACTATTTCCCCAGCAACTGTTCTGGGCTGAGCACAAGGGCATTTTTTTTTTTTTGAGATGGAGTCTCGCTCTGTCACATGGGCTGGAGTGCAGTGGTGTGATCTCGGCTCACTGAAAACTCTGGGGCCTCCAGGGTTCATGCCATTCTCCTGCCTCAGCCTCCCGAGTAGCTGGGACTACAGGCCCCTGCCACCACGCCCAGCTAACTTTTGTATTTTTAGTAGAGACAGGGTTTCACCGCGTCAGCCAGCATGGTCTCGATCTCCTGACCTCGTGATCCACCTGCCACAGCCTCCCAAAGCGTTGGGATTATAGGTGTGAGCCACTGCGCCCGGCCTCACAAGGGCACTTTTTTTTTCTTTTGAGACAGAGTCTCGCTCTGTCGCCCAGGCTGGAGTGCAGTGGCCGGATCTCAGCTCACTGCAAGCTCCGCCTCCTGGGTTCACGCTATTCTCCTGCCTCAGCCTCCGGAGTAGCTGGGACTACAGGTGCCTGCCACCTCACCCGGCTAGTTTTTTGTATTTTTTAGTAGAGACGGGGTTTCACTGTGTTAGCCAGGATGGTCTCGATCTCCTGACCTCGTGATCCGCCCATCTCGGCCTCCCAAAGTGCTGGGATTACAGGCTTGAGCCACCGCGCCCGGCCTTTTTTGTATTTTTTAGTAGAGACGGGGTTTCACCATGTGAGCCAGGATGGTCTCAATCTCCTGACCTCGTGATCCGCCCGTCTCGGCCTCCCAAAGTGCTGGGATTACAGGCTTGAGCCACCGCACCCGGCCTACAAGGGCACTTTTTAAGGAGGTCACCCCACACCCATAGGACCCCGGAATTCTACGAATAAATGAGCATGGATTTGTGAAATCCAAACCTCTCTTTTCAAATACCCTCACCTGGACCAGACCAGAGGAAACCTCTACTTTACTCTCTAAGCTGAGAGTGCAGGAGGGGAGACACGAGGAATGGTTTGGCTTCAGGACTAACTGTGGGAACACACAACCACCTTTCTTTGCCACCAAGGACTACCAGGTACTCGTAAAGGGCAGTCCTTGAAGACGTGGAGGCCAGTGCTTTCCGCTAGTTAGCCCCTGTGGTTTTATAGCAGCCCAGGCGAATGAAGGAGACCCCGCCCAGCTCCTGGCTTCTGTTCACGGAAAGGGGGCCAGAGCCCCTCCTGATCTGTCAACACACCTGCTCTGTGCTTTGGTTGAGGTCCCTGCAGCTCTACAAGGCAGGCATTCTGCTGGATAGACCAAGCAGGGCCGCTCTAACACCCAGGTTTCCACCCCAAGGCAAGGCACAATGCTGGCCTCCTGTGAGTGGAATCAAAGGCTGAGTTTTAACAGGCTTGTGGCAGACACATACACAGAGACCACATGTACACGATGAACACACATATCCTTTTCGTTACTGGTTATCAGTACAAGTTTTGGAATTGAGCAAACAAGAGCCTCAGCCCTGCACCACTTCTCGTTTGTGTGACCTCAGACAAGTCATTCAACATCTCTATGACTCAGTTTCCTTATCTTTATCAGAGAGATAACACCTACTCTGACAGGGCCAAGGGAAGAACCATAAGAGATGGTGATGCAACAGAGTGGCACATGGCAAGAGCTCAGCGAATTCGAGGGAATGAAACTGTAGATCACAATACTAGTACAATATGATAAACATATATGATATTGTTAGTGACATTTATTTTACTTCTACTAGCAAATAACCAATGTTTAGGACTGACTTCAGAACAGGCTGGCAGAAGCCTTTTTGGTAGCATCAAAGTCCTCCGTCCTACTCGTCTGTTCACTCCCCCAAGTACACCAAAGAGCCTCTGCATTAGCCCTGGCTGAGGGTTCAGCGACAGGTAGAGAAGTACAGCAGCAAACCATCTCTGCCTGCATGGAGGTGGAGAAATGACCAGGCATGGTCAGTTGACAATCTCCTAAACACAGTAACCCGTGTCACACCACAGTGTAAACACACATGCAAGCGCTTCTGCTTCCTTTCCCCATCATATGAGAATAATCACTTAATGTTGGGAATCACAAGGGATCAAATGCTAGGACTACCCAATCATTCAAGGATGCTTCTCAAAGGGGAAGAGTGTCTAGAACTGTAATTTTAATTTCATTTAATTTCATATGAAATCATCTCCATTATTGATTTTGTTCTAATTTTGAATGTGATAATCACTTTGTAAAGCACAATAAACAGAGGTACGCTCTAGGGAGGAAGTCAGAAGGAAAGAATCCCAGGAGACGTGGGACAGCTCCATCCAAAGTGTAAAGGGCCGTGATTCCCAACAGGGCAACTGTGTCCCCAAGGTCTGAAGACACTTGTGGTTGTCACAACCTGGGGGGCTGGGGTAAGCATTACTGGTATCTAGAAGGAGGAGGCTGGGGATGTTGCTAAACACCCTACCATGCACAGGGCAGCCCGCATCACCACCGACTATTATCTGGCCCAAACGTCAAAAATGCTGAGGTTGAGAAACCCTGGGTGAGGCAGACTCAGGGAGAAGGGAATTGAGCTTCACTCACAGGCAGGCAGGAGTTGTCTGGTACTTCAACCTCCAAGACACCTCCTGCTCATCTCATCCTGGCTGCTCTACCCACCAGCTAGAAACCTTGAACAAGTTACTTCACTTCTTTGTGCCTGTTTCCTCATATATAAAATGGGGATAACAAAAAGCACACAACTTGCATGTCGCTAGGAGCAGAAATGAGATAATACAAGAAAGGTGCTGAGAAGAATGCCCGGCACATGGCCAGTTCTCAACTACTAGTCACCCATCACTATTAGTTACTCACATCTTAGAGCTAAAATAGACATGGGCTTATTCCTGGATACACAGCACTGTCCCCATATCTACAGTGGTGATCCTAAGGGCAACACATGGCATCACCCAAATGTCTTGTTAGTCACTACAGAATCACAGTGTGAGGGATGAAGGCCATCAAGACAGAGCTGAGGCTGGCAGGGTGGCTCATGCCTATAATCCCAGTGCTTTGGGAGGCTGAAGCAGGAGGATTGCTTGAGGCCAAGGGTTTGAGACCAGCCTAGGTAACACAGCAAGACCCCATCTACAAAAAAAAAAGGGGCAGAAAGAAAAAAACAGCCAGGCGTGGCACGTGCTTATAGTCCAAGCTACTGGGGAGGGAGGCTGAGGTGGGAGGATACCTTGAGCCTAGGAGTGTGAGGCTGCAGTGAGCTATGATGGCATCACTGCACTCCAGCCTGCATGACACAGCGAGACCTGGTCTCAAAAACACAATAATAATAATAATAATAAAAGCTGAAAAGAGCCCAAAGTTACTCATTTGACAGATCTGACAGATGAAGAAATAGAAGAGCAGCAAGTTAGGTGTCTTACCGTGGTCAATTAGTTCATATCAGACCCATTATAATCCAGAAACCATTCAGTCCAGGTAACCTCTTATTAACCTCTCTTGTTAGAAGTGCAAATTTCAGCCCAAACCAGACCTCAGGAATCAAGAGCCTGTGGGGTCGGCTCTGCAGGCTATCTGAACGAGGCCTCCAGGGGAATCAGATTCACTCTCAAGGGTGAGACGATTTCCCTAAAGGAACCTTCTCACAACAGCCTCTTCCTGTGGCCTTTACAGGATCCTGGGTGAATAAATTCCCAGTGGAAATGACACACAACCACAACTTCCGGCTGAATGAGAGAGAGGTGGTCAAGGTTTCCATGATGCAGACCAAGGGAAACTTCCTCGCAGCAAATGACCAGGAGCTGGACTGCGACGTCCTCCAGCTGGAATACGTGGGGGGCATCAGTATGCTAATTGTGGTCCCACACAAGTTGTCTGGGATGAAGACCCTCGAAGCACAACTGACACCCCAGGTGGTGGAGAGATGGCAAAAAAGCATGACAAACAGGTACTTCATGCTGTGTGTTTGTTCTTTGGATCTCCCAGATGCTGGGGGTGTCTGGGAATACTGGAAAATTGATCATTTTTTTAAAAAGGGAGAATTATGTACAAGTACCCAAGAATTTCCATGCAGGGCCACTCTGTTAATTCAGCTCCAATTTGTTGCTTGACATGAGAGATGATTAGAGCGCATTCATAAGGGACACATCTGCCCTCCAGGGGCCAGTTTCAGAAGTTAGGGGCAGGTGACTTAGAGACAGCTTGGAAACAATCCCAGCTCTGCTATGTACTTGCTTTGTGGCTTTGAGTCTCAGTTTCATCATTCCTAAGATGGGGATAATTCCATTACTTTCCAGGGTTGCTGTGAGAAAATAACAGAATCAGCAATGCTGAGCGCCCCTCCCAGTACTTGGAACCTAGGAGGCACTCAAAAAAGACTGGCTCAACTCTTCCCTGCCCAGGAAATTCCAAGGTCCTCTTAGCGTACTGAGGACACATCATTTATGATTTCCTCTATTATTATTCATTACTCTGTACTTAAAACTGCAGCTGTTAAGTACTTATTTTTTTTTTTTTTTTTTTGAGATGGAGTCTCGCTCTGTTGCCCAGGCTGGAGTGCAGTGGCCGGATCTCAGCTCACTGCAAGCTCCGCCTCCCGGGTTTACGCCATTCTCCTACCTCAGCCTCCCGAGTAGCTGGGACTACAGGTGCCCGCCACCTCACCCAGCTAGGTTTTTTGTATTTTTTTAGTAGAGACGGGGTTTCACCGTGTTAGCCAGGATGGTCTCGATCTCCTGACCTCGTGATCCGCCTGTCTCGGCCTCCCAAAGTGCTGGGATTACAGGCTTGAGCCACCGCGCCCGGCCTGTTAAGTACTTATTGAGATTATTATGGGGTCATACATAGCAGAACGAATAGAGAGGTCTTATTTCTGTTTTACTGGATACTGGCTAGGGCCATATGAAGAAGTGATTCTGGTTTGAGCCTCCTTACAGGACAAGAATACAAACATATGCAACCAAACTGAGAAAAGTGGGCTCTTAGAGGAAGGTATTTGCCTGGGCAGCCAGTCATCATGCTCTATGAATTTTTCCTTAACAACGTCCCTTCTGTAGCTGCCTCCCTCCATTCCTCCCTGCAGCCCGGCAGCTCTTGAGAAAAGGACTGCATTTTTTTTTTTTTTTTTGAAACAGGGTCTTGTTCTGTCACCCAGGCTAGAGTACAGTGGCATCATCATGGCTCATGCAGCCTCAACCTCCTGAACTTACATGATCCTCTCACCTCAGCCTCCTGAGCAGTTAAGACTACAGGCGTGCACCTTCATGCCCAGCTAATTAATTTTTTTTTTTTTTTGTAGAGATGAGGTCTCGCTGTGTTGCCCAGGCTGGTCTTGAACTCCTGGCCTCAAGCAGTCCTCCTGCCTTGGCCTTCCAAAGTGCTGGGATTAACAGGCGTGAGCCGCCGTGCCTGGCCTCATTTGACTTAATTGAGATCCTACTTGGTGCCAGGTATGAGCTAGGTACAAGAGTAAAGAAGATCAAGCCTTCCTGCCTATCCAGCTGGGATTGCAGCTTAAATCTCTTTATTCCTTGCAAAGTGCCAGACTGACTCCACAGGCACTACTGTTGCTATCCACCCCCTTAGGGATTCAGTAAGTTGAGGCAAAGACTGAGAATGTTCAGCATTGTCTAGTATATACGGGAAAGGTTCTTTTTAAAAGTACACTACCAGATATTTGACTCTTTGATTAACAAACAAACAAACAAACAAACCAAATGCCTAAAATTGGGGAACTAAACCAGAGAATTATTTTAGATGCCTTTTTAAACCACAAACCAGGAAAAGTTCTGCTGCTAACCTTGAAGATAGGAAACAAACCACACAGTCTCAAGGAAATAACCATGCAACAGAAAACAAGCCTCAGTTTTCAGTAGTGGAATTACAATGGAATGCGCTTCCTAAAATCCTCAACTGACAGTCCCGGAATATAAATTTTAATAAGTGCTATATCAATTCTGTGATAAATGTAACTCATGGCCCTTTAAAGGGAAAATCATGATTCTTTTGTAACTTGTAGTTCAATAAACTTGGGCCCCCCTTTCCTTTTCTGTCTAGAACTCGAGAAGTGCTTCTGCCAAAATTCAAGCTGGAGAAGAACTACAATCTAGTGGAGTCCCTGAAGTCGATGGGGATTACGACACTGTTTGACAAAAATGGCAACATGGCAGGCATCTCAGACCAAAGGATCGCCATCGACCTGGTAACCACTCCCTTGTCCAACCCTCTGCCCCGTCCCCAGGGTCTGCCTCAGTACAGTCCCACTTCCACTTGCCCTTCCTACCCACTCCCCAGTCTGACGTCCCAGCTTGGGGTGCTGAGTCTGCTCTTTGGCCTGGCTGGGGTACACAGAAGCCTAGCTTTGTGGAGCCAGCTGGAGAGCACGGCACCTGGCAGACACTTAGTGGGCAGGGAGGTCCCAAGAGCAGCCATGGGGTGAGCACCACTCCCGCTGACACCAGAGACAGGGAAGACGTGTTCCAGTCTGGGAAATAGCTACCCCCGGCCAAATCATGAAAGGGCCATTAAACACCACACTACACACATACTTAAACCAATCAGGCGCTCAGTCCAAACAGTGCAGCAGACCCAGTTCCCTGTCCCGGGGAAGTGCACAGCAGTGTGGGGAGCTGGAGCTGGGGTGGCTGTCCTGCACCAGCCCCCACGACCCTCAGACCACAGGCACTGCCAAGAGGGAACATGACCCTAGAGTTACACCACCCGGCCTCTAAGTGCAATGGCTGCCCTTGACAGGTGGTGACAGATATTTTCAAGGGTGACTCTGACCAGCTGTGATTTCCACCTTACATGTTGTCTTTGGATCCTTTCCCTGAATGATATGAGATTGTGCTGGGCACTCTAGCCCTCTGTGTGCTGACCTCTAGAATCTGATAACTTTCCTTTCTAAACAGTTCAAGCACCAAGGCACAATCACAGTGAACGAGGAAGGCACCCAAGCCACCGCTGTGACCACGGTGGGGTTCATGCCGCTGTCCACCCAAGTCCGCTTCACTGTTGACCGCCCCTTTCTTTTCCTCATCTACGAGCACCGCACCAGCTGTCTGCTCTTCATGGGAAGAGTGGCCAACCCCAGCAGGTCCTAGAAGTGGAGGTCTG
This sequence comes from Piliocolobus tephrosceles, assembly GCF_002776525.5. Classification (NCBI taxonomy): domain Eukaryota; kingdom Metazoa; phylum Chordata; class Mammalia; order Primates; family Cercopithecidae; genus Piliocolobus; species Piliocolobus tephrosceles. The sequence goes on along the minus strand of NC_045452.1, from coordinate 252,234 downwards.
GGTGTCTGAAGTGTCTTGGGGACACCCTCATTTTGTTTCCATTCCAACAATGAGAACAGAGATGTTCTGGCATCACTTCCGTAGTTTATGCTACCAATCTGAATTCGAGGCCCATATGAGAGGAGCTTAGAAACGACCAAGAAGAGAGGCTTATTGGAATCAATTCTGCACAATAGCCCATGCTATAAGCTCACAGAAGTCACTGTAACTGTGGTGTGTCTGCTGTTACCTAGAGGGTCTCACCTCTCCCCTTCAGCAAACCTGAGCAGTGCATCCTAAGCACCTCCTGCTCCAGTGACCCCATCCTTGCACACCTGGCTGTGTCACTCAAGCCTTTCTCCAACAAGCCCCTCATCTGAACATCAAGCACAGAAATGAGTGGTGTGACTAATTCCTTACCTCTCCCAAGGAAGGTACACAACTAGTACCATTCTTGATGTCCAGGGAAGAAGCCACCTCAAGACATACGAGGGGTGCCCTGGGCTAATGTTAGGACTTAATTTTCTCAAAGCCTGACCTTTCAAATCCATGCTGAATGCCATCAGTCCCTCCTGCTGTTGCCTCCCTGTGACCTGCAGGACACTGTGTGCCATGTCTCCCATACTAGAGATAAATAAATGTAGCCACATTTATCGTGCATCTGTTACAATTCTCTATTTTTTGAAGCTCAAATATCAAAAGCCAAATCCAAATTCCTGGACAACCTCAGGAATGATAAAGGCTGACAGGAAGTCACTTGAGCACCACCATGTGCCACAGCAGGGCATGTTCTCAGGACAGGACAGGTGTGTGCTGGGTCCTGGGGAGGGCCTGCACTCCCCAGAACTGCGGGGTGCTAAGCGGCACACAAGCCCCAGGGCTCCCACAGTCTCTGCCAGGCTGCTGCAGCCTTTGTCCCTCACACCTGGTCCTGCAGTGGGTCTGGTTTGACAGAGCAGGTGTCACCTGAGGAATATGTTTCTGGATCCTTCAATCCCTGGGTAAGACAAGTGAAATCCACAGAGGCTGCTCAGGATGCAAGAGTGCCAGTGCTCTTTCAGTGAGGGGACGACTAACAGTCACAGGTGCTGCATGTGCACGTGTCTAATGGTAACCCCCACAGCCTGGCAGATGAAGAAGACAAGGGTTGGAAGAGTTCTGAAACCTGTCCAAGATGCTGAAGTAGTGGGGCTGGGTTCAAGTGTAGGTTGGCTGGACTCCAGGGACCACACAAGGGACTCCTGTCACAGGCTTCTGATCCCATGAGACCAACACCAGTAAGAAGAGCCGCAAAAGGGAGTAGAGACGGAAGAAGAACATCATTGCCCTGTGTAGGCGTGCCTGTGGGTTATCTCGTAGAGTTTCCTTACCCTCAATCCCTAGGGGGCTGGCACTGTTACCCCTTCTTCTCACAGCAGAAGCAGCAATTTCAGCTCACAGAAGGGAAGGCATCTGCCTGAGGCCTGAATCCACACCCAGGCAGGAGCCCTGCTTTCCCCTGCTCCCTTCCTGACTTCCCACACCAGGATCTGCCTCCTTACTCTGCCGAGAGCTGACAGTGCAGGGGCTAGGTGAATTGCCCCAGGCCATCCTCTCGGTCTCCTGGTGAGCCCTGATGCTGCGGATGGCCCACTCCTTCAATTCATTCTCCAATCTGCTTCACCACTCTTCTTTTCTGGTGCTTGTCCTATATTTCTCATCTTGCTGCAGCTTCCTTTTGGCTCCTCTCATTTCTAAGAGTAATGATCTCAAAAAACCCTTTTAGTCCTTTGCCATGTCCGTCCCATACCCAGAAAGGCAGTGGTCACTTCTGCTTACCCAGCGCCATCTCTGCTCCAGCCGGTGTGGAGTCCTCCACACTCTTGAGCATCCAGAAGACCCCGTCTCAATGTCTTTTGTTCATGTACACCCACTCAGAATCTCTCAGATCCCCTCTTACAGAAACTAGCCCATCTGTTACTCAAAGCAGGACAGTATTCATTCAGAGCATAGGCTCTGAGCCAGGCTGCCTGGTTGGAATCCTGGCTCTGATATCTAGTAGCTATGAAACTCTAGTAGCAGGTTCTGTGCCTCAGTATCCTCATCTGTAAAATGGGGAGACCAGCAGCACTTACCTTGAGGGATTGCTGTGAGGATTAATCAAATTAATGTCTGGAAAGCATTTATTTATTTATTTATTGAGACAGAGTCTCGCTCTGTTGCCCAGGCTAGAGTGCAATGGCACAATCCTGGCTCATTGCAACCTTCGCCTCCTGGGTTCAAGCAATTCTCCAGCCTGAGCCTCCTGAGTAGCTGGGACTACAGGCATGCGCCACCACGCCTGGCTAATTTTTATATTTTTAGCAGAGACGGGGTTTCACCATATTGGACAGGCTGGTCTTGAACTCCTGACCTCAGGTGATCTGCCCACCTCGGCCTCCCAAAGTGTTGGGATTACAGGTGTGAGCCACCATGCCTGGCCTGGAAAGCATTTAGATCACTGTTTGGCATTTAGCAAGAACTAGGAAAGGGTGTAATGTTACTCTCAATCTAAGAGAGTACGTAAGCCAGGCCTTCCTAACTGGGGAGCCTTGGGTAGATTGCTTCCATTTAACTTCCTGAAGTTACGTGTAAAATCTTGAGAATAATACAGATTTCCACGGACAGAGAGTGCACAGTTTTCAAAAAGGTTCTCTGTGACCTAAAACATGTTAATCCACACACACCTGGTTTTGCAGGCACTGAGAAAATAAGTAACCTTTCCAGGGCCACAAAAATGACCAGTGACACAAGTAAACTTGCTCTCAGCGAAATACATGAATGTTTTTCCAGAAGGAGGTGCATCTTATTAAATCACTATTATATGACTGTGGAACAACTAGGTCTCTAAGCATTAGATACCATTCAAAACGTTTAACAAGCTAAATAACAACTGAAGTAATTTAATCAATGACATCTCTGAAGAAATATTATTCACAAAGTTGCAATACAAAGATCACCAAACCTAGCCAGGAAGGAGCCTCAGAGATTGTAAGACGCAGCTTCTGAGCAACTCCCTCAAAGTCACTGAGAACAGCTGCATCAGGGCCAAAACCCAGGCTTCCTGCCCCAAATCCACTGGTACTTCCATTCAACAGAGTAATCTGAGACACTGTGCCATCAAAGGTCCAAAATAGAGTATATCTTTCTTTAAAAAGTAAAATAAGTAGGCCAGGCATGGTGGCTCACATCTGTAATCCCAGCACTTTGGGAGGCTGAGGCGGGTAGATCACTGGAAACCAGGAGTTTGAGACCAGCCTGGTGAACACGGCAAAAACCAATTTCTACTAAAAATACAAAAACTAGCCATGCATGGTGGCGCACACCTGTAATTCCAGCTGCTTGGAAGGCTGAGGCAGGATAATCGCTTGAACTCAGGAGATGGAGACTGCAGTGAGCCAAGATCGCGCCACTGCACTCTAGCCTGGGTGACAGAGTGAGACACTGCCTCACAAAACACAAATAAACAAAAAACAAAAACATACAAACAACAACAACAACAAACCACCTCCGGAAATTAGTTTATTCCAGAGGGTTCAAGGGGTAACCATAAAGTAAATGCAAGAACCCATGATCTCTGTGCTCTTTGTTGAGCAATAAAATCAAATATTTGTTTCCTCCTCCATAATATAACCATTAACTTTCACTAAAAATACACTTATTCTACTCATGTAAAAGGTCACATCAGGGGAGTATTTAAGTGAGCATGTGCTAAACTACCACAGATAACAGTTCTGCCTGTACCACCCACCCCAGCAGCCTGGAGAGGCACAGGCTCACACACAGTCTCACATGCAGGACTAGGAGTCCAACTTGAAACCCTGTGACCCTCAAATTTGTGTAATTTCAACCAACCTCACTACTCATTGTTTCCCTAAAGTACAAAGTGCCTGACAGATTTCCACTATGCATATATTAAGCTCTAAATGACAACTGCTCAACATATTTGAAAGCTCACAAGAATACAGGTCATCAAACTCTGAAGGTCAAAGATCCTGGAACTCACTGATTTTAGTGCTGCCCCAAGCATCCTCCCTGTCTGCCTGAAACTTGCCCTCCTGCAGAGCCTGCTGCCAAAGAGTGCCTTGAGCTTCATGCCCCTTACTTTTCCTTCCAGGTCAGACAAAAGGCCCACATACAACAGCACTTTATTTTTTTTTTTTTTTTTTTTTTTGGGACGGGGTCTCGCTCTGTCGCCCCGGGTGGAGTGCAGTGGCCAGATCTCAGCTCACTGCAAGCTCCGCCTCCCGGGTTTACGCCATTCTCCTGCCTCAGCCTCCGGAGTAGCTGGGACTACAGGCGCCCGCCACCTCGCCCGGCTAGTTTTTTGTATTTTTTTAGTAGAGACGGGGTTTCACCCTGTTAGCCTGGATGGTCTCGATCTCCTGACCTCGTGATCCGCCCGTCTCGGCCTCCCAAAGTGCTGGGATTACAGGCTTGAGCCACCGCGCCCGGCCCTACAACAGCACTTTAAACACACAAGCATACACTAGTCAACATTAACTATACAGTGGGAAAATTTCTGTTTTGAAAAATCAACCAATGGGGCCAGGCATGGTGGTTCACACCTGTAATCCCAGCACTATGGGAGGCTGAAGTGGGCAGATCATTTGAGCTCAGAAGTTTGAGACCAGCCTGGGTGACATGGAAAACCCCATCTCTACAAAAAAATAGAAAGAGTAGCTGAAAATGGTGATGTGCACCCGTAGTCCTAGCTACTTGGAAGGCTGAGGTGGAAAGACTGCTTGAGTTCCAGAGGTCCAGGCTGCAGTGAGCTGATATTGTACCACTGCACTCTCTGATCTAGATGCCAGAGTGAGACCCTGTCTCAAAAAAAAAAAAAAAAAAAATCAACCAATGGGGGCGTCCACGAAAAATACCATGGCAGGCCGGGCATGGCAGCTCACACCTAGGAGCCACACAGCAGGGAACCAAAGCAAGTGTCCAGTACTTTGGGAGGCCAAGGTGGGTGGATCACTTGAGGCCAGGAGTTCAAGACCAGCCTGGCCAACACGGTGAAACACCGTCTCTACTAAAAATACAAAAATTAGCCATGTGTGGTGGGGCGTGCCTGTAGTCCCAGCTACTCGGGAGACTAAGGCATGGCAATTGCTTGAACCCAGGAGGTGGAGATTGCAGTTAGCCGAGGTCGCACCACTGCATTCCAGCCTGGGTGACATTGTGAGAATCTGTCTCAAAAATAAAAAATAAAATACAATATAATAAAAAATAAAAACAAATAAATAGCATGCGACATGTAACATTTTACTACTAAAGATAAATAATGGCAGACCAGTCAGTTACTATTTTTCATCTACCTCGGCCAGCCAAAACTGGACACCTAGAAGTCCCCAGGCTGGGAATAATGATGAACACTCAGATGGTGTGAGCAGAACCACTTCACTGAGACCAGGAGAAGTGCCTCTCTGTGCCTGCAATGCCACCTGTCTGCCTGACCTCCACGTCCCTAGGCTGCCCTAGTTCTGCCACTAGGCCCAACCCTCTGGTGTACAAGTTGAAGGGGACACATGTAAGTGCTCAAGACTTGAACTACTAGGGGGTGAGGAGGGGGGAAGGCACTGTAAGGCAGACACAAGGGATGTCCTAGAAGGTCGATTAAATGGAAGGGAGAGAATATGGAATGAAAATAAATACTGGAACATAAGTGTTGGGCTTAGGACTTGCAGCTAGGAGTGACAAAGAAAGGGAAAAACAACTTCTACAAGTCATCTGGGAAGAAGCAGACCCAGGCTGGGACAGGACAAGATGGAAACAGGCTCTCCAACATGATGGCGCCGCACAGGAGGCAGGGACTGTGCCCGCCATGCCAACAACGCCCCTTGAAGGAGACTGGGGCCACAGCTCCGAGGCCTGAGCACCAACAAGAGACTTCCAGGCCTGCACTTGCAGGAAGGATCTAAGGAAGGGATGGAAGCAGGGAGCTGGCCCACCATCAGTCACGAGGGCATGAGACACAGGATGAAAGTGGAGTCAGATTTAGGACCTAGGAGCCACACAGCAGGGAACCAAAGCAAGTGTCCTTGTCAATTGGTTGAGGGGGTTCGGGCAGGGCATGGAGAAAGGGAGTGAAGAGTGTGTCATGGTGGACACACCTACAGGGCTGTCACGGAAGAGCTGGTGATGGCTGAAGCAGTCACATCTAGAGGCACAGGGGCCTCAACACTGCACCTTTCTAAGGAATTTATTGTGTGTCACCAGGCAAGATTCAAAGCATGAACACAGTATCTGCAGTTTCATCATTCAATTAATGAATACTCACCACAGCTATTACAGGAATGAGTACTCCCAAGTTCCCTGCGCTGCTAGAAGCCTAGAAAAGAACAGAGTTGTTGTCATTAAAGAGTATGTATTTCTTTTATTTAAAAAAAAAAAAAAACACAAGATTCAACATAGTGTTATGTAAACCTGGAATGTCTTTTTTTTTTTTTTTTGAGACGGAGTCTTGCTCTGTTGCCCGGCTGGAGTGCAGTGGCCGGATCTCAGCTCACTGCAAGCTCCGCCTCCCGGGTTTACGCCATTCTCCTGCCTCAGCCTCCGAAGTAGCTGGGACTACAGGCGCCCGCCACCTCGCCCGGCTAGTTTTTTGTATTTTTAGTAGAGACAGGGTTTCACCGTGTAGACCAGGATGGTCTCGATCTCCTGACCTCGTGATCCGCCCGTCTCGGCCTCCCAAAGTGCTGGGATTACAGGCTTGAGCCACCGCGCCCGGCCTGGAATGTCTTAATCTAAGAGAAATGATGAGAGGTATGCAGAGAGAGGCATAGAGATGCTCATCCAGCATAATTTTAACAGCAAAAAATGAAAACAAACGTGAAAAATAAACCATGGTTACATAAATGATTACATAAATCATGGCACTTCTGTATAATTAGATATGACACAGCTATTTAAAATACAACTTTCTGAAAAGCATTTAGTCACCATGGAAAGAGCCCACAGCACATGCCAAATGAAAAAAAAAATCAAGATTTAAAACTATGCTATGATTCAATCCCAATTATGTAATAAATACATACGCATAAAAAAGCTAGGAAGAAATCTGTCAAAGTGTTAGTAATGATTATGTCATCTGAGTCAAGGAATAAATGCTTTTTACTTTACTATTTATAGGCTTCTGTATCTTTTCTAAAATAAATATACATTCTTTCCAAGTTAGGGAAATTTGGGGGGTTACTTAACAATAAAAGATAAGACTCCCTGGCTAGACACACAAATGTAGCTAATCTTCAGTATATAGTGATTAGTAAAAATTCTATAAGCACTGGCCTAAGCCAACTTGATTTATGCTCTTAATCTATAATAACGACAGCAGCTGAAGACCCTGAGCATCCGCCGCAGCCAGGCACGTGCTGAGTGCTTCACATGCACTAACTTTTGGGGGAGATTCATGGGAGGTCTCAGTAGCTTGCCAAGGCCACACAGCACTTCAGTGGTGGGGACAGAATGCCAAGCTGTAAATATATACACCTACTATGTACCCACAAAAATTTTTTTGAAAATTTACAAAGAATGCCAAGCTGGTTTCCCTGGGCTGGGGGCCACAAGGGTGGCCTTGCCTGGTCCCCTCTGGGAAACTGATAGCCTAAGGGCTGCGTGATGATGGAGAACAACCCACAGATCTTAGTTTAATTTATAATTACAGCTCCTTGTCCTCCACAAGGTGAGGCACTGAGGTCCAATTTCCAGGGGACAGCAGGCTCCTAAAACACCCCTCAGACAGGTTACAGCCTCTGCTTTCTCAGGTGTGCAGCACCACCTTGTATCATCAGCACCCTTCTCTTATCCTGATGCCTAAGGTCCCGCTAGACATGCAGGACACGCTTCTCTCCTGTGCACTGAGGTGGTCCGAGCTGTGTACCCTGCTGGGAGACTTGGGAAGTTATTCAGCCACATCACTGTCAGAGGGCCCGGCATAGCAAGGCCAAATTAGGGACAAGAGTCTTAGGATCTCTGCTTGCACCAGCCACTCCCTCTTGGCTGAGACTTTCACAGGGGGACTCCTCCATGCAACTGTCATCTCAGATGTCACTCTTCAGAGAGGCCTTCTCAACCAGCCCAATCTAAAGTGCCCCTTACTACACTGCCCTGTTTCACTCTCCCACTAAGCCCCACAGGCAGAGAGGACCCTGTCTGTCTCGTTCACTTCTGTAACACCCTCATCTAGAGCAAGGGTTGGTAAACTATGGCTCATGGACCAAATCCAACCCAATGCCTGTTCCTGCAAATACAATTTTACAGAAGCACAGTCACACCTGTTCATTCACAAACAGGTGACTATAGAAGAGTTGAGTTGAGCAATTACAGAAGAGGCTGTATGGCCTGCAAAGTGTAAAATATTTATACTATGGCCCTTTACAGAAAAAGTGGGCTGACCCCTGACCTAGGACAATAGCTGGCACAGAGTAGGTAAACAATAGCTGTCTGGGGGAAGGGGAGGGAAGGGAGAGGAAATGACAAAACAGGGTGGAAGCAGAGATATGGTTGTGGGCTATAATGGGGTTTTTCTTTAAATAATCTGATCAATCTTTTATTTTTTAATTTATAGTACCCCACACTTTTTCTTCTTTTTCTTTTTGCCTTTATTAAATGCCTAAACACGCCTCAGTACCAAGCGTTACCAATACCAACTCACATTCCTTTCCTCATTAAAAAAAAAAACAAAACTGCTTTCTAGCTCATTACAAACATCCTCTTCCCTTTTCTCTCCACTTTCTTTTACATACCCACCCCATTTAAAAAAACCAAATGTTTAGCCAACCAAAATTAGTTTAAACTATACGACCCAACCCCAGCCAATAAAAAAATACAAAAACAAAACTTGCGTCAAAAATAAAAATTCTCATGCTCTTTATTCAAATATACTCTCCTAACAACTAGCCAAAAAGACACCCTCTACACAAAAATAACACTGGTTCACTAAACATCTTTTGTTCAAATATTCAATTTCCTCAACATTTTAAGCATTATTCCTAATGCCCACGTGACATGCTACTGGGGAGTTATGGAAGAAGAGGCCTCACCTGCCTCGGCCCCACCACAAATGTATTTGGGCATTCAAGACAGGACATTTGTTTGTCTCAGTGGACCTGTCTTCCTTGGGTGGCCTGAGATTAGGTGAACTCTGGCCCTTCTCATGTTGCCACTGTGTTCTGATGATGGGCCCTTAAAGTCCTCCTAGGCCCAGCTACCACCCGGGCTTCATGAAGAAGGCAAGGAGAGAGAGAGGGGCCCATGGGGAGCTGAGGCTAGACTGTTGTCATGTCACCACCCCGGGACGGGGAAGGCAGCTACCATGAGCTGGATATAACTCAGTGAGGAAGCTGCCCTCTCCCCGATCCCTGCCAGCATCCTTGAGAAAGAACCCCACCCCTTCTTACTTGCATTCTACCAGGCACATTTAAATCACTCAACAAAGAAAGTGCCATATTCCAACCAAGATGGTGCCTGGAGACTAAGCCTTGGCTAGCAGGGATGGGACACTGATGGGGAAGGCATAGCCATCCTCCTTCCTACCTTCAGGGCAGGGCCCTTCTCGCTTGCCCTCTCGCTGGCTCGCTTCCCCTCCAGCCCCAGCTGCACAAACAACTCCAGCAGGTTCATAAGCAGCTCATCCACCAGGTGCTCATCTTGGATGTTGGCCGCGATGTTGGCCAGGGCATTAATCACTGCCAGGGAGCAATGCCTGAAGAAGAAGGAGTAAAATAACAGCCACTGCCAGGCCCTCAACCATCCCCAAGGGACGGCACTGCAGGGGTGAGGCGAGCTGAGCGGGCCAGACCCAGCCTGCCTTACCATACTCCTCCCAAAGGAATCTCAAGTGGAGAAGAACACGTCATCTTTGTGAAAAACAGCCCGTAAAAGAAACTCAACTGCTGCAGAAATGACTGTAACCCTTTCTCCTGAGATAGTAAGGACCTCCAGGAGACTAAGTTCCAGGCATCTGCAACATTGGGGACCTGTGAGGGTCTCAGGACACTTCCCTCAGGGCTGAAAACGAAAGGGTCCATGCCCAGGCATTCCAGGTTGGATCCTGCTTTCCCCCTACAAATCACCAAGACCCTTAATGCATCATTTACCACCCACAGAACTTTCACTTCATGACCAGCTTCTCCCTAACGCTGCCTCCACCTTGGAGCTGATGTCAGCATTTTTTCACATCGAATGCTCAGGAAGTGTTCCAGGGTCCTGCCTCAGGATCCTGGCTGGCCCCATGTAAACGCCGGATGTGAAGCTGACATTGCCCCTTTGGCCAAAAACCTGAACCATCGAAACCAACCAGGCTTCTGTGGCCCTGGAGACTGCCAGACTGTCATGTCCAAGCGGCACGACCCTGGGTAAGTCTCTTAAGTCTTTGAGCCTCAATTTCTTCCTAAGTAAAACAAGGATAATAATTCCTCTTCATAGGATCATGGGAAGAGTGAAACACCATGTGAAGCACTGAGCATGTCGTCTGCCCCACTAAGAAATCCCAGAGCAACAGCAGCCACAACAAAAGGCACTGTAGTTAGGTAATACCTGGTAGGTCAAGGGCAAACAAAGGGCAGTAAATGCTTCTGCTGGTGAGGAAGAGGACAAATCATTTTTGGTGGCAATATGAGAAAAGGCTTTATGGAAGGAGAGGCAAGCCAAGCCAGAACTGAAGAAATGGAAAGATGAAGACTGGCAGGTGTTACAGACTCACGGTAAGGCGTGGCAGAACACCTAGGAGGCGTGGGAGCAAAGGCAACCGGGGAGGCAGCTGGGGAGGCCCCTGGAGAAAGGGCCCAGCAGTCACACAGGCACAAGGAAGCAACGTGTTAGCCTGAGTGCAGGTTCCACGGCAGAGAATGGGACAGAGGAAGAAGGAAAGGAGAGCCTGACCCCATCCCCAATCCAGTCTTCAGGCTGTTCTAGTAGCCTGGGCTCATGACGGTGGCAGTAAGAAGGCAATGAAGTAGTATCGATGTGAGAGACAGCTCTATTGATTGAGAACTTTAATGTATGCAGTCTCATTCCCAACTGCAGGCAGGTTCTCATTTGGCAGATGAGGAAACTGAGGCACAGAGAGGTTCAGCATTTTCTGAAGTCATGTAGCCACATGGCATGGCTCCACAGCTGCACTCCCACCCACTAAACTGACATGGAGAGAATCTCACAGTCAGAAGGGAGGAGCCTGGAGGTCAAGAAGAGTAACGCCTGCAAAAGGGCTCTCTTCTTCCCTCCCCAGCCTCCTGTCCTCATCTGACTTCACCTCTCCCCTTCCCTCTCTTCCAAACATGGATGAACATGTCCCTGTCCTTAAGGCATTCCTAGAGGAAGGTAAGGAATAGCCAAGAAGCATCTCTCAGTCTGTCAGGGAAAACTGGTCAGACTTTATACAAGTATCAAATGTTCAAAGACATTTAACACCTACTTCCTTGGACCCAAAATCCTACTTCTCTGAATCTAACCCACAGAAAGCATCAAAGATGCTCAGAGATATATAGCTGTTAGGCTGTCAATGTTGCATTTATTAGTGGGAAAACTGGAAGACAACCTAACATCCAAACTAGAGACTGGCTGGTTAAATTTCGGTTCTGCTACAGGATGGGACGCTCCGCAACCTCTAAAGGCAACCTGTGCAGGATCATTCATGGTGTGGCTGATGTGCTGCCCCATAAATAAGCAGGTTAGCTGCATGTGCAGCATGGGCCCGATCAGAAGGAGAGGCAGGAGTTGAGATCTCATGCACTAAGATGCTGGATGGTCACCTCTGCGGGGGGGGCACATTGGGTTTTCATTTCCCCCCTTATGTGTGCATTGATCTGTAGCATATAGTGTTCTTGTAAGAAGAGTTTATTTAAGAGACAAATTCACAGACCTCACATTTTCAAAGTTAAATACTGTCATGATAAAAAAGTGACAATGAAGTCCAGTTACCTGTAGCCGTGGTCCTTGTAATCTTTGGTGGCTGAGTATACAACGGAGCTGGCCTTCACACTGATCTGCTGGAAGAGGTTCCACACTTCCTGATAGATGTATTGCTGGGAGAGAGCGAGGGGCACTGTCACCATGCAGGATGCCCTCATGAGGCCCCTCCTGTCATCACCCAGAGAGAAAGCTCTGGAATCATGGGGCACAACAGCCCAAAGATCATCCATTTCTAAAGCTTTAATCAAACCTCAAATTAAAAGCTAAAAGGAACTTGGCTTAGATTCAAATATTCTGTTATAATACACTGACAAGAAATTAAACCTCTTTTTCCCCAGCACTCACGGCACTTTACACTATTCTTACTACTCAGTGTTAAAACAGTTGTCAGCATTCAGCTCATCTGCAAGGTATATTTAATCTGTATTTGCACATCCCTTACAGTCAAGAGTTCAATGTAGCTTGTAATGTAACAGGGTTAGTGGTGTCCTGGCTCTGGCCTCTCTTACATTTCCGGTGATAACCAGGCAGCCCAGCTGGTCAATAATCAGCACATCAAGAGGGGAGGGTGGTTGGCAGAATTTCTGCTGCAGGATCTGCAGAATGGGTTCCATGACCTTCGGGGTGTCCCTCAAGGCCACTGCGATGTGTCCCAAGGCTCGGATTGTGTGGTCGGGAATCAAGTGAGCGTCCCTACAGAAGGAAGAAGAAGCGCCCTAGCAAACTCCAGCATGCAGTAGTGAAACAGTACCCAGAGACTACGATCTAGACCTTAATTTCCTAACAATCTTGATGAAGTGTTCATTTGAAACTGACAGTCCAGGATTTTAACCACCAGCAGAAAGGCAAGCCCCAGGTACTAGGCTGGATGACAAAGAGCTTTCTCGACTTCCACACAGTGGTCCAGGAAGTACGTTCCAAGGTGGACTTCACCTTAAATCTTGTGACAACCCTGATGCATGCCTATGCTCTGAGGCAAGGAGATAAGGACAGACGCATCCATACGCACAATGCCAGGTGCCCCACACAAGCCTGCTGAGAACAATGGGTTGTTTCTGAGAGACAGGAATGGGGGCGTACTTGTCGCTCTCCTGAGAGATGTAGAGCCGGTTGGACAGGCTGGCCAAGAATGCCTCCACGATCACTGGGTCCACCGTCAATCCAGCCTTCAGGCACCTGAGGAGCAAGAAAACCCATGTGGCATTGAGGCATCAAAACAAGATAGGTTTTTTGTTTTTTAATTTTTCCTTCCTTAGGCCTACAAAGTTTAAAGAACTGCTCAAATTTTCTTCCCGCAAAATTGGAGGTCATAACACAGAATGAATTCAAAGAATTACTCCAGATTTTGCCCACTTGATAAATATCTCAGTCAGAAACAATAATTTCATTATTTTGCCCAGAACACTTTCCTTTGGAATATCATGCCCACCCTAATTCCAATTTCAATCCCTTGTACTGTTCCTTAAGGTCACAGAGACTGATTGAAAAGACAAATGGTCCCAAGATAGCAGAGGAAGCATCACAATTATATACTAAGGTTTTCATGGTAAGGAGAAACATTTATGCTATAGCGAAAAGGGGAAAAATTTAAAGCCCCTAAAAATATAAAATCTTGTAAGATATACTAGCTCTCCACATCTGTTTGGCTCCTGGGCCAGAGTTTAGAGAACAGTTTGAGTCTGACAGACAAGCTGCCATCCTGATTTAGCTTCAAGGGCAAGGAACCAGAATCCAGGCAAAGAGGCATTTGCATGGAATCAGACTGTATTTGGCTCCCAAGTTGGAAGAACAAGAGTCCACAGTGCAGGAGTGTGGGCAGCAAGGGGTACCTGATCATATTTAAAAACTTCACATTTATATTAAATATTCCACAGAAAACAAGGTAAAGAAAATATGATGATACGTTACTCTTGATGGTGAGCTAATGGGTAATCCTTGTCTTTTTACTTTTCTATACATTACAAATTTTCTCTAGTAAGAATTTCTTAGCCAAGTGCGGTGGCTCATGCCTGTAATCTCAGCACTTTGGGAGGCAGAGGCGGGCAGATCACGAGGTCAAGAGATTGAGACCATCCTGGCTAACATGGTGAAACCCCATCTCTACAAAAAAAACACACACACACAAAAATACAAATTTTTTTTTTTTTTTTTTTTTTTAAAAGGAAGAACTTCTTATTACATTTTTTGGGACAGAGTTTCACTCTTGCTGTCCAGGCTGGAGTGCAATGGCATGATTTCAGCTCACTCTGCCTCCCGGGTTCAAGAGATTGTCCTGCTTCAGGCTCCCAAGCAGCTGGAATTACAGGCATGCACCACCATGTCCGGCTAATTTTTTGTATTTTTAGTAGAGACGGGGTTTCACCATATTGGCCAGGCTGGTCTTGAACTCCTGACCTCATGATCCACCTGCCTCGGCCTCCCAAGTAGCTGGGATTACAGGTGTGAGCCATTGCGCCAGGCCTCTTATTATGTTTATGATCAGGAAAAGAAAAGAAGTAAAATATGAAACAATTCCTCTTTACAGATCAAGTGTAGGCTTAAAATAATCAGAAACGCCGGGCGCGGTGGCTCAAGCCTGTAATCCCAGCACTTTGGGAGGCCGAGACAGGCGGATCACGAGCTCAGGAGATCAAGACCATCCTGGGTAACACAGTGAAACCCCATCTCTACTGAAAAATACAAAACACTAGCCGGGCGAGGTGGCGGGCGCCTATAGTCCCAGCTACTGGGTAGGCTGAGGCGGGAGAATGGCATGAACCTGGGAGGCAGAGCTTGCAGTGAGCTTAGATCCGGCCACTGCACTCCAGCCTGGGCGACAGAGCGAGACTCCGTCTCAAAAAAAAAAAAAAAATCAGAAACAAGCTTTAAAAAAGTATAAATGCAGCCAGGTGTGGCTTATGCCTGTAATCCCAGCACTTTGGGAGGCTGAGGCAGGCAGATCACGAGGTCACGAGTTCGAGACCAGTCTGGCCAACATAGTTAAATCCTGTCTCTACTAAAAATACAAAAAATTAGCCAGGCATGGTGGTGTGCACCTGTAATCCCAGCTACTTGGGAGGCTGAGGCAGCAGAATTGCTGCAGCAGAGGTTGCAGTGAGCTGAGATCACGCCACTGCATTCCCACCCCAGGAACAGTGCGAGACTCTGTATCAAAAAAAAAAATGTATAAATGGTCTGGGTGCGGTGGCTCACACCTGTAATCCCAGCACTTTGGGAGACCAAGGCAGGTGGATTACCTGAGGTCAGGAGTTCGAGACCAGCCTGGCCAACATGGTGAACTCCCATCTCTACTAAAAACACAAAAATTAGCTGTGCGTGGTGGTGGATGCCTGTAACCCCAGCTATTCAGGGGAGGCTGAGACAGGAAAATCGCTTGAACCTAGGAGGCAGAGGTAGCAGTGAGCCGAGATTGTGCCACTGTATTCTAGTCTGGGCAACAGGGAGAGACTCAATCTCAAAAAAAAAAAAAGTATAAATGTCTCTTATTTTGTAATAACCCGCTGTCTGGAGCACTGCTGTCTACTCGCCACTTGCCCGGCTTCTCACCTGCAGATGTTGTCAATAGCGATGTCTCGGAGCTGCTCGTACATGGAGGGCTGGCTCTTCTTACCCGACATGACGTTCAGGGTTGACTCGGAATGTTCATTGGTCACACTGATTTTTATATCATTGCCAGCAACTGAAAGTAAAAAATTCAAATATATAGCTGGTTAAACCTATCATTTACCAGCACCTTCTTTGTAATTCAAAAACCAAGATGATATGCTGATTATTTATAAAAGCAAAATGATCACTCTAAAAACATCTGACCCAAATATTTCTGTGAAACAGAAGAGTCTAAGACCAACAGGAAATAATATGTTTAAATCAAAAGGAAGAATACTCAGGTTACAAAGTGATAAATATAGAAAACCAGCAATTTCTCAATAAACTGTTCAAAAGTACTGATGACCAACCACCAAAGGCACCCCTGAGGGCAAGTGAGGCATGGCCCAGGGCTTGGAGTTATCTCACTAACGTGGACAAAGCCTGGAAGGGTCGGGGACGCTTGGGAGAGCAGGGACCTTAGAGCCTGAGAGAATCTTCCCCACTATGAGGTCCAGGAAAGTCTTGTTTTTTGTTTGTTTGTTTTTGAGATAGGGTCTTGCTCTGTCACCCCGGCTGGAGTGCAGCAGCGCTATCACAGCTCACTGCATCCTCAACCTCCTGGGCTCAAGGCATCCTACAGCTTCAGCCTCCCGAGTAGCTAGGACTACAGATGAGCACCATCGTGCCTGGTTAAATCTTTAAACTGCTCTGAGTTTAAGTCTTCATCTGAAGGGATAGATAAAAACAGCTAGGCCGGGCGCGGTGGCTCAAGCCTGTAATCCCAGCACTTTGGGAGGCCGAGACGGGCGGATCATGAGGTCAGGAGATCGAGACCATCCTGGCTAACACGGTGAAACCCCGTCTCTACTAAAAATACAAAAAACTAGCCGGGCGAGGTGGCGGGCGCCTGTAGTCCCAGCTACTCCGGAGGCTGAGGCAGGAGAATGGCGTAAAACCCGAGAGGCGGAGCTTGCAGTGAGCTGAGATCCGGCCACTGCACTCCAGCCCAGGAGACACAGCAAGACTCCGTCTCAAAAAAAAAAAAAAAAAAAAAAGAGCAGCTGAGACAGGAGAATTGCTGAGGCAGAGGTTGCAGTGAGCTGAGATCGCGCCACTGCATTTCCACCCCAGGCAACAGTGAGAGACTCTGTTAAAAAAAAGAAAAAATGTATACATAGTCTGGGCGCAGTGGCTCACGCCTGTAATCCCAGCACTTTGGGAGGCTGAGGCAAGTGGATCACGAGGTTAGGAGATCGAGACCATCCTGGCTAACATGGTGAAACCCAGTCTCTACTAAAAATACACAAAAAATTAGCTGGGCGTGGTGGCAGGCGCCTGTAGTCCCAGCTACTCGGGAGGCTGAGGCAGAAGAATGGTGTGAACCTGGGAGGCAGAGGTTGCAGGGAGCCGAGATCGCGCCAGTGCACTCCAGCCTGGGCGACTGAGCAAGATTCTGTCTCAGAAAAAAAAAAAAAAAAATGGCCACTTTCATGAGACTGTGGGTAACAGGGTGATACTACATCAGAGTCACTAGCACACAGTAGGTGTTTAATTAATTAACGCTAATTATTGTTTCATCATACGTGGAAACATCATAATCCATTCTCGCACGGGTAGCAGGGACTGGGCCCCTGGCCAAGTGTTTGGGGCACATAGGATTTGCATTTCAGACTTCCACAGTGAGAGATGTCGAAAAAGAAAACAGGACTTGAAGGGGCTTTTGGTGGTAACGTGAATACAGGATGAGAGAAGACCAGGGAGGAAAGGCCTGGAGCTTCGAGGGGACGCAGAGGGAAAGACAGAAGGAAAGGTGTGGCGAAGGAATGTGCCCAGGTACAGTCATGAAACCTGTGTGGGGCTCACACAGTCCCTTTCTCAGGGCCTGAAGGGCACACGGTCTGTTATTACCTGTGTGGTACTGACTGTGGTACTTGTAGAGCTTCACCAGAACTGGAGACGGGATGACCAGGAAGTCTCGCAAGGACGGTGTCACAGAGTGTACCACCACCGGGAACCTCTCGCACAGGCGGCCCAAACCCTGCAACACACCATCAACCTGTCACATGTCCTCTGGTGTGGGACCATCTGAGTAGGCCCTGAGCAGGGAGATGCTCAATCCTTCAGTACCCAAGTTTGACCCAAAACTTCCAAGGTCAGAGCTCCCACAGGCCACCTGCCCAGGACATAAAAAGACAGGGAAGGGATGGTGCTGGTTCTCCTCCACCTATCGGGGACATCAACTACTGTTTTTTTGTTTTGATTTTGAGATGGGGTCTTGCTCTGTCACCTAGGCTGGAGTGCAGTGGCACGATCACAGCTCATTGCAGCCTTGACTTACTGGGCTTAAGCAATGCTCCCACCTCAGCCTCCTGAGTAGTTGGGACTGTAGGCACACACCATCATCCCTAACATTCTAATTTTTTAAATTTTTTGTAAAGATGGGGTCTCACTACGTTGCCCAGGCTGGTCTTGGGCTTAAGCGGCCCTCCTACCTCTGCCTCCCAAAGTATTGGGATTACAGGCGTGCGCCGCCGTACCTGGTCACAAGATATAGATTGTTAAAGTGTGCTCATCTCTTTAGGAAGCAAACTAAAGAAGAAAGGGGCAGCCGGGCGCGGTGGCTCAAGCCTGTAGTCCCAGCACTTTGGGAGGCCGAGACGGGTGGATCACAAGGTCAGGAGATCGAGACCATCCTGGCTAACACGGTGAAACCCCATCTCTACTAAAAAATACAAAAAACTAGCCGGGAGAGGTGGCGGGCACCTGTAGTCCCAGCTACTCGGAGGCTAAGGCAGGAGAATGGCATAAACCCGGGAGGCAGAGCTTGCAGTGAGCTGAGATCCGGCCACTGCACTCCAGCCCGGGCGACAGAGCAAGACTCCATCTCAGAAAAAAAAAAAAAAAAAAGAAGAAAGGGGCAAGATAGAATTTTTAAACAATGGCAGGTGTGGAGTTAGTGGGATTGTGACAAGGTAAGAGTCTCGGCAGAGCAGAGCTAGCACTGTGGGTGTCAGAGGACGTCCCCTTGCGTGGCCCCATGGCACATGTCAACAGTCCTTCCCTAACAGACCTTGGGAACGGCCCAACAGCCTCACAACAAATGAGAACTGAAGCCAGCTGCACCCAGATGCCACTTGCAGAAAGCCCTGGCATCCTGTAGGGGGCAGCCCACACTTAGTGATGAACTGTGCACAGCAGGCACTGGTTAATGCTTCTAAAGACAGAATCCGCATCGTCTCCACTGCTGGTGTGCCCAACATAGCCTGAACAGCAACAGCGTGACCAGAGGGAAGTCCTACAGATGGGATTTGAGCCTCTCTGGGTTCAGGGAGACTGACCTGCAGACAGCAGATCAGCAGAGGCAAGTGAGCGATAATGACTTTGCTGGACGTCTTGGACTGCAGCTTCTCAGATAGCTTGATGCAAAGGTTTTCTGCACCTTAATTCAAAACCAGAAGAGGAGATGAGTGATCAGCACAGGCCAGTCTTTCTAACACACTTATCCACCAAGTAAGCATAGAATTTAATAAAATCCCAGCAACATACTTTAGGCGGGGCTTATTCATACTGAGAGGTCACACAGTGTGTGACTCTCTCTCTCCTCCGCTGGCCCTAAGCCCCCTCGTCCCCGCGATGTCCATTCCACCGGAAAACTTCCCATTTTACTCCTCCCCTAGAAAAACACTTCACCTGAAGGCACTGAGCTTCCATGTCACCACAGAAAAACCTAAAGAACCAGCGAGATGCAGCAGAGAGCACACACGGGCCCTGAGGCCACGGGCATCCCCATCCTCCCAGGTCCAGTGCCCTCCATGCAGGACAGGACACCAGATGTACAGAGCACAGCAGGGGCTGATGCTTCACTCTGCATGTGCCCAGGAGGTCTACTGCAACTGCCCCTGCTAGTAATAGAGCCAAGCATTCTAGAAGTCGTTTGGGGAAACCTGTGGGAAGAAAGCCTCTGGGGCATGCCTGGAGCTCACATGAGAGGCAAGGCAGTCTGTCTCACCCTGCTCGTCCTTCACGGCCCACACCATGAGGTCCACACAAGCAGCATTAGCCTGGCAGCGCAATTTGAGGGGGCTCAGCTCATTGTGGATCCGGTCTGCGTCATGTAGAATCTTCTGGAGCTCCCCCTGGCTTGTGTTGAACTGCTCCAGCACAAAATCATGGATCTCCTTTACAAAAGAGGTTGAGAGGTCTGCAGGAAAAGAGTGTGGCATCACAGCTAGGAACAAAACTACAGTAGAACACAGGTAATGCTGGCAGCAGCTACAGTCTTCCCCTTTTAACAAAAACCCCAGAAAAGTAGCATTTGCTACTGGCCACTGTGGGTCCAAGAATGCCCACTGGAAAGAAGTTGGATAGGAAGTGCACAGCTGTCCTCCACATGCACACAACCTGGCAATCAGAGGAAATGATAATTTCCCAGGGACGTTACAGCCATGCTTTGTTTTAAGCAGTCAATGTACTAAAACTTGAATACATGAAACATATAAATTGGGAAGTATCGTTCCTGGAACTACTTCCACTGACAATATGAGATACTTCTGTGATTTTTTTTTTCTTTTAAGAAAAAGGTTGTCAGGGCCGGGTGTGGTGGCTCACACCTGTAATCCCAGCACTTTGGGAGGCCGAGGTGGACAGATCACAAAGTCAGGAGATCGAGACCATCCTGGCTAACATGGTGAAACCCCGTCTCTACTAAAAACACAAAAAATTAGCCAGGCATAGTGGTGGGTGCCTGGAGTCCCAGCTACTCGGGAGGCTGAGGCAGGAGAATGGCGTGAACCCGGGAGGCGGAGTTTGCAGTGAGCCGAGATGGCGCCACTGCACACCAGCCTGGGCAACACAGCCAGACTCCATCTCAAAAAAGAAAAAAAAAAGAAAAAGGGTTGTCAGAGAAGGGGAAAAACTGGTTGCAGCCTTGAGAAGAGAATTATCTGGATCTTCAGAGCACTCACCCTGAGTTTGAGAGACTTTTCAAAACTCTCATCCCCAGGGCGTGGAAAATTCAGGAGAGCCACGATGATGCACACAAGTCGGCCCAGCCAAGGCAGCCAGCGACACACAGCATGAGTGGTGGGGAGGGCAGGGGCAATCCCTGATGCCCCTTCTTAGGGAGTCTCAACCCTTGCTGTGGTCCCAGATGACTCAGCTTCCGAGGAATGTTCAGAATCAGATTAGGAAAGTGGTTACTAAATTTTGGTATATCTTCCTGATAAAATATTACGTGCTCATCAAAACTTATGCTTACAAAGAACACTCAACAGTGTGGGGGAGAGCATAGGAAAAACATTTTGTAAAATGCATAAAAGATTGTTTCCTTACTTCTGGGAAAGAAAAAATCATGAAAGAGGGACTAGAAGAAAATGCTAACTTGTTGTGTGTGCATGTTAACTATTAAGCTATTGTCTCCGGTTGGGTGCGGTGGCTAACACCTGTAATCCCAGCACTTTGGGAGACCAAGGAGGGGGGTGGATCATTTGAAGCCAGGAGTTCAAGACCAGCCTGGCCAACCTGGTGAAACCCCATCTCTACTAAAAATACAAAAATTAGGCAGACATGGTGGCACACACCTGTAATCTCAGCTATTTGGGAGGCTAAGGCATGAGAGAACAGCTTGAGCCCAGGAGGCAGAAGTTGCAGTGACCCCAGATCATGCTAATGCACTCCAGCCTGGGTGACAGAGCAAGACACTGTCTATAAAAAAAAAAAAAAAAAAAAAGCTAGTATCTCTGTGTTAAGAGATTACATGTATTACAAGTGCTTTATTTTCTTTTTTTAAATTTTTTTGAGATGGAGTCTCACTCTGTCACACAGGCTAGAGTGCAATGGCATGATCTGGGCTCACTGCAACCTCCACCTCCCGAGTTCAAGCAATCCTCCTGCCTCAGCCTCCTGTGTAGCTGGGATTACAGGTGCATGCCACCGCACCTGGCTAACTTTTTTTGTTATTTTTAGTAGAGACAGGGTTTCACCCTGTTTGGCAAGGCTGGTTTCGAACTCCTGACCTCAGTGATCCGCCCATCTTAGCCTCCCAAAGTGTTGGGATTACAGGTGTAAGCCACCACGCCCGGCCTCTTTTTTTATTTTCTAAAATATCTAAATGGTATGTAAAACTGTATCTGTGCTTAGTGTGCTTAGGACAATATAACATGCACATTTTAGAAAAACACCTTAGGAAATAAACTCAGCAAAGGAGCCGTCACTGAGTACCAGGGTTGTAGGATCATGGATAGATTTTTTAAATTTGCTTTTTTCCCAAAATTCCAGTAACATAACCACATTGCTCATATGTGTTTTTAAGTGGCCCCAGCAGAAAGTGAGTACCAGTCTGCAACCACTAGCATGTGACAATGGCCTGGGAGTCAGTCTTGCTGTACTCACAAACACACGGGCAAACTGTCCTTACCCTTCATGTAGTACAGAGTGTCGCGCAGCATCTTGAACATGGTCAGGTAGAGGGGGTCACTGAAGGAAGTGTAGTAGAGATCAGCACTGGGGTTGGCCTGCAGGGAAGGCAGACACACATGACTACAGAACAGAAACTCCCTTCTGCCCACCCTTTGCCTTCACAGCAAGGCCCTGCGGAATGGTGATTCGTGACTTAGCATTCTAAATGAAGTAACTGTTTATCACGACTCATCACTTGGACACTTTACTGTCTTCATCCTCTTAAGCATCGGATCAAGGAAAACAGGAGGCTCATGCAGTCCAGAGATGCCTGCGGGGGAGCAGCCATCTGCACCCCAGTAGGAACCTCCTTGCTGTGGCTGAAGCTCGCCATCTTTGGCCATCATTGGCCCAAACAGGGACATGGGAAGTGGTGAAGGAGGAAGACTGACGAAGGCCACCAGAGTAAGGGATCCACACTGTCCATCATCCCACGGATAGACATTACAGCCAGGACACCTTCAGATACAATTCACGTTTTGTAATTAAAACGCATTTTAAATTATTCTTTTTTTTTTTTTTCTTTGAGATGGAGTCTCGCTCTGTCGCCCAGGCTGGAGTGCAGTGGCCGGATCGCAGTTCACTGCAAGCTCCGCCTCCCGGGTTTACGGCATTCTCCTGCCTCAGCCTTCCGAGTAGCTGGGACTATAGGCGCCCACCACCTCGCCCGTCTAGTTTTTTGTATTTTTTAGTAGAGACGGGGTTTCACCGTGTTAGCCAGGATGGTCTCGATCTCCTGACCTCGTGATCCGCCCGTCTCGGCCTCCCAAAGTGCTGGGATTATAGGCTTGAGCCACCGCGCCTGGCCTAAATTATTCTTTAGGAATCTATTTGAAATGCAGCACTATTCTTCTTCTGAAAAAAAAAAAAAATTCGCACAAGGTCTAATGAGTTAAGAAAGATAATAGTCCAGTCTGGGGGCGGTGGTTCACGTCTGTAATCCCAGCACTTGGGGAGGCCAAGGCGGGTGGATCACCTGAGGTCAGGAGTTTGAGATCAGCCTGACCAACATGGAGAAACCCTGTCTCTACTAAAAATACAAAACTAGTCAGGCGTGGTGGCGCATGCCTGTAATTCCAGCTACTTGGGAGGCTGAGGCAGGAGAATCGCTTGAACCTGAGAGGCAGAGGTTGCGGTGAGCCGAGATGGTGCCATTACACTCCAGCCTGGGCAACAAGAGAAAAACCCCCCCCAAAAAAAAAAAAAAAAAAAAAAATGGGTGGGTGCAGTGGCTCTCACCTGTAATCCCAGCACTTTGGTGACACCCTGACCAGCCTGTCCAACATGGTGACACCCCATCTCTACTAAAAATACAAAAAATTAGCCAGGCATGGTGGCTACCCAGCTGGTAATCCCAGTTATCAAGGAGGCTGAGGCAGAAGAATTGCTTGAACTTGGGAGGCAGAGGTTGCAGTGAGCCAAAATCACGTCACCACACTCCACCCTGGGTGACAGAGCGAGACTCAGTCTCAAAAAAAAAAAAAGACAACAGTCCTTAACTTCTATACATTCCCAGTTGAGTAGGATGGAAAATTATGGTTTATTATAACTCGTTTTTTTTCTTTTTCTTTTTTTTTCAGAGATAGGGTCTCACTCTGTACCCTAGGCTGGAGTGCAGTGGTATGATCACAGCTCACTGCAGCCTTGAACTCCTGGGCTCAAGTGATCCTCCTGCCTCAGCCTCCTGAGAAGCAGGGACTACAGGCATGTACCACCATGCCCAGCTAATATTATAATTCTTGACAAATGTAAAAGTGCTCTGCAAATACAGCAAATCTTTAAGGGGCCAGAAGCTGGCCAGTGGGATGGGACATGCATTGTATAAGGTTGACAGAGGGTGAGTGAGCAAGTGGAGAAAAGAAGAATCATGTGGAGAGTGTGAGAGTCATGCCAGTTCCCAGGAGGGCACTGATAGGAAGAGCTGTGGTTGACAGCACTGCAACGATGGCTTTACAGACAACGTCTGGTGGTCTTCACAGGGCATAAATGGAAAAATGAGACTGCGAGACGTTAAAGCAGTTCGGGGCTTTGACTCTGGGAGTCCAGACAACATGAGTGTTAAGCTTTGGAGCCTTGGAGACCAATCATCCAAAGCCCACAGCCGGGCTCCATCACTCATGAGCTATGTAAATAAAGTTCCTTAGCTAAGACTCTGTTTCCCCATGTGTAAACTGGGGATTGTTGTGAGATTCAAGGAGTGAGTGAGTAAAGTTCTGGTACATAATAAGCATGTAATAATTGGTAGTGATTATTACACTGGTTATGGATAATGATTAGTATATTGCAGACTCTAGGTCAAGATTATAAGAAACCGTTTTTTTAAGCTATGAAACCATTTCTTCAAATGGATGTTTATGCTAAAGTACAAATTACAAAACAAAAAATACCAGAAACTGCCCTGGTTCAATGAGGAGGAGGGTCCCAGAGAAGAAGTGCAGGCCCAATAAGTCTCCAGTTGTCTAACTGCCCAGCTCAGCTCTTGCCCTGGTCCTCCTAATCTTTCCTCAATCACAAATGATCACACACTGATGATGGAAAACAAAAGGCCTCTAAGACCACAAGTTCAGTCTACAGTGAGCAAGTGAGAGAGCTAAAGCTCAGGCCAATGGGCAGAACGACAACCTGCAAAAGAGTTGAAAACAAGGTAGGAACTGCCCAGATGCAACTTGGGGAGTTAACAAGAGAACTCTGTTACTTAATCAAGAACTAACCCAGACCAAACCACAGCCAGCACATCCATCTCACATCTGCGACACCTTGCTAGCAGGGGTGCGAAGCAGGAAAAGACATGTCTACAGCACATGAAGGGCCCTGGTAGTTCCTTCCCTGCTTCATACCTGAGCCCCAGGTACAGCGGTATCAGGCACTGTGCGTCTTATAATCAGGTAAGAGAAGGAACACCAGGCTTAAACAAGGAATCTGGGTCCGGGACATACCAATGGTAATAATTAGCCTGGCAAATGACAACCTGTCTGCATCCTAACCTTCAAGAGGGGCCTGACCCAAATGTTCCCTGAGATTCAGAGACCTCTCAGCACCAATGTAATGATTTCATAAATAATGCTGTAGGCCTCGATTCCAAATACATTAAAGACAAAAGTTCCAGCCAGGCATGGTGGCTCACACCTGTAATCCCAGCACCTTGGGAGGCAGAGGTGGGCGGATCACGAGGTCAGGAGACCAAGACCATTCTGGATAACATGGTAAAACCAACCTCTACTAAAAAAACAAAAAAAATTAGCTGGGCGTGGCAGTGGGCACCTATAGTCCCAGCTACTTGGGAGGCTGAGGTAGGAGAATGGCGTGAACCTGGGAGGCAGAGCTTGCAAGTGAGCCAAGATCACGCCACTGTACTCCAGCCTGGGCAACAGAGCGAGACTGTCCGTCTCAAAAAAAAAAAAAAAAGTTGGCCGGGCGCGGTGGCTCAAGCTTGTAATCCCAGCACTTTGGGAGGCCGAGACGGGCAGATCACGAGGTCAGGAGATCGAGACCATCCTGGCTAACACCGTGAAACCCTGTCTCTACTAAAAAATACAAAAAAAAAAACCTAGCCGGGCGAGGTGGCGGGCGCCTGTGGTCCCAGCTACTCGGGAGGCTGAGGCAGGAGAATGGCGTAAACCCGGGAAGCGGAGCTTGCAGTGAGCTGAGAACCGGCCACTGCACTCCAGCCTGGGCGACAGAGCGAGACTCCGTCTCAAAAAAAAAAAGTTACCTAGTTACACACTCTTTACACTTAAAAACCAGGGCTTGCATGTGCCTAGAAAATGCAGCTGAGCCCGGAGGAGCAGCTTTGTAAGCACCAAAGGAGCGACGAAGATAAAAGAGTAGGAGAGCCCCAGGCCAGACTCCCAGCTCCCACAATAACTACGTGATGTGGGCACGTTAGTGAGTTCTCCCTGCAACTCTATCTTCTGTCTGTGAAATGGAGATGTTGGCTGCCAGTCAGAGGCACCAAGAGGTGATGATTTTAAAAGAGCATGCAACAGTACCCAGCACAGACCAAGCCCTCAGTGGCAGGTGGATTGTTACCACATAAACAAGGGAAGTGAAAACACTGCAAAACCCCTTCCACTCTAGCCCCCGTTCAAACTCTTCCTGCTTTCTCTTTTTTTTTTTTTTTTTTTTTT
>NC_045452.1:219570-226056 GCF_002776525.5 Piliocolobus tephrosceles | reverse complement strand
AACCCCGTCTCTACTAAAAAATACAAAAAAAAAAAAAACTAGCTGGGCGAGGTGGCGGGCGCCTGTAGTCCCAGCTAGTTTTTTTTTTTTTTGTATTTTTTAGTAGAGACGGGGTTTCACCGTGTTAGCCAGGATGGTCTCGATCTCCTGACCTCGTGATCCGCCCCTCTCGGCCTCCCAAAGTGCTGGGATTACAGGCTTGAGCCACCGCGCCCGGCCTCTTCCTGCTTTCTCTACGTGCATGTTTAAGTCAGGCTGATCTCATGGTAATGCCCTCAGAAGCGACATACCTCCATCACACTGGCTGCAATGGCATCCAAGGATTTGAGAACAGGCTCCTCAACGATCTTCTTCACCTACCAAGGAAACAGAACCTCATGAAGCAACTGACATACACAGAGACAGGAATGCTAGCTCCTTCTACCAAAAACCCGTGACAAACTCACATGGTGAAAAATGTGATGCAGATAAAGGCCAATAAATACAAATTATGGCTATGTATTAAACTATATGCACAAAATGCCTTTAATTCTGAAGTCACTTGGGACTGCTTTCCTACCTTAGATAGCAATGACATAGAAACAAAGGAAAAAAGCCAAACTTCCTCAAATTTGCTGACATGAGATTTCCGTTTCCAGGATGTACAGACCTCAGGCCTTGCCACCATTTCACCCACTCATGGTTAACAAGCACAGTTGAGTGACATCCTCCTGCAATCCCCTCCCAGACATCAAGGACACCCTCACAGCCAGTCCTTGGAGCTGATGGCACCTCCCTCCTCCCCAGGCCAGATACACTGGCTCTTCTACAACTGCTTAGGTACTCAAACTAGAGCTCACATTTTAAATTTTCAATAGAAGCAATTATTTTCACCTGTTCTCTGTACAGCATTTAGTGTAGGAGTGAACTGTTCTGTCAACTGCAGAAACACCAAAAAAAAAAAAACTGCCCATATCCACAATTGTAGTATTTGATGAAGGTCATTTCCAAACTGTACAGATAATGATAAACATGCTAGGAAAAGAAATGAAAAACCACCTAAAAGAAAACCTAGGCCGGGCATGGTGGCTCACGCCTGTAATCCCAGCACTTTGGGAGGCCAAGGTGGGCGATTAATGAGGTCAGGAAATCGAGACCATCCTGGCTAACACGGTGAAACCCCGTCTCTACTAAAAATACAAAAAATTAGCCGGGCGTGGTGGCAGGCACCTGGAGTCCCAGCTACTCGGGAGGCTGAGGCAAGAGAAGGGCATGAACCTGAGAGGCGGAGCCTGCAGCGAGCCGAGATCGTGCCACTGCACTCCAGCCTAGGCGACAGGGCGAGACTCCATCTCAAAAAAAAAAAAAAGAAAACCTAAACTTGAAAAAAGTTAAAATATACTGCAAAAAATAATACCCCAAGAAAGGATGTGAAACAGTTAGAATTTCTGACATGGTACTGGGAACAGCCATCTGTGAAGGTCATGGCTCTACCAGGCCACCATTCTGTCTGGGGCACTGACACTGAGAAGCAGTTTGGGGATAGTTTTCCTTCTTGACAGCAACTTCAAAAACATCCTAGCCTATTTAGTAATTCATTATGGCTCCATCCTCATTAATTATTACCTATGTTGTAATGTCTTCTTACACCTTCAGCCTAAAGCCATTCTCTGAGGGATTTCTATTCACATTCCACATAGCAGGGAGGTGGACACTCTTCAGTACTTGCTCCATGCTATCCAAATTGTTCTCATTGTTCTCATGTTGGCCAGGCTAGTCTTCTAACTCCTGACCAGCAAGTCCAATCTTGAGAGTCTGGCCTTGATGACATCATCACCCAATACCCATTGAAATCTGTCTCGAACCATCCTAGCTTGATTGTAACAACTTCAGGGCCCCTGGATCTTTATTTTTCAATTTTTTGGGGGATGGAGTCTCACTCTGTTGCCCAGGCTGGAGTGCAGTGGTGCAATCTCGGCTCACTGCAACCTACACCTCCGAAGTTTAAGTGATCCTCCTAACTCTGCCTCCTGAGTAGCTGGAATTACAGGGATCCGTCACCATGTGCAGATAAAGTTTTGTGTTTTCTAGTAGAGATGGGATTTCACCATGTCGGCTAGGCTAGTCTTCTAACTCCTGACCTTAAGTGATCCACCCGCTTTGGCCTCCCAAAGTTGGGATTACAGGCATGAGCCATGGCATCCAACCGGGGTCCCTGAATCTGACCAAAGCTCTGGCCGTTTAAGGATCTGAACAATGGCACTGGTGTTTTCTCTGGTATCACCCTAAAGGTCATCCAAAGGTACACAAATATGAAAAAGTCAGGTTTTGTATTAACCCAAAGAGCCACCCCTTAGAGGGAGTCAAGCCCAGGAAAAGCACTGGGCTTGGAGTCAGAATCCCTGGACTGGATGCAGCCCAGCTGCCGGCCTACATATCCATGATGTGTTTGACACCGATTTCCTGACCTCCAAATGGGGATGCATGGGTGCCTCTCCAACATGGTTGCTCAAGGATTAAATGAGAAACTAGGGCACAATGATTCATGAATGTTACTCTACTTCCTTCATTAATCTGCAAGTTTATGACTATTAAATGGTACTCTGAAACACTGGTACTCTGAGTTTTTCTTTTAAAAATACAAGCTTTCACCACTAGCAATTTTACTGACATATCCATAGTCTGTTCATCCATCAGTTCTTTGCTTACCAAGTTTAAGAGTTCCCGAAGCATTTCCAGTGGAATGTTAAACTCCTTATATGTGACGCCGTTGAAAAGGGGAGAGACGGAGAAACTGGAGCTGATGGTTGAAAAGTAGTACTCAGGCTCTAGGGCAGTCCCATCAGGCAAGCAGGAGGCTGGTGGGAGATAAAGCTGGAAACTCAGCCATGGTCACAGGCAACTAGGGTACTTCCTCAAGCTGACTCCTCCAATAATCAACAAAGGTGCAGATTTTGCTTTTGTTTATATCCCAATTCTCTGCGTGTTTCTAAATTAACAACTAAAGGGTAGATTGCAAATCCTTGGGGACTGATGCCCCTCACCTGTGTCTTTCAGGCAAAGACTCACATATGATGGTCCTAATATTTCCATCTTAGACAATATAACTTAATATGTGGGAAGTGAAAAAATAATTATACCTTTTTTATTTTTATTTTTATTTTTTTTGAGACGGAGTCTCGCTCTGTTGCCTAGGCTGGAGTGCAGTAGAGCGATCTCAGCTCACGGCAACCTCTGCCTCCCAGGTTCAAGCAATTCTCCTGCCTCAGCCTTCCAAGTAGCTGGAATAACAGATGCCCGTCACCACACCCAGGTAATTTTTGTATTTTTAGTACAGACAGTGTTTCGTCATGTTGACCAGGGTGGTCTCAAACTCCTGACCACAAGTGATCCACCTGTCTCAGCCTCCCAAAGTGCTGGGATTACAAGCATGAGCCACCATGCCCAGCCGAATTACACCTTTTTAAAGGTGAAGAGATATGAAAGCTTGAGGTCTACAGGGCCTGAGATATTTTCCCACCAAAATTAGAATAAAAAATGCACACTACTAGAACTTTCAAAATCAGAGCAACTAAGTGAAATACACCTGTCACTAAAAGACAAATACTGTACGATCCCACTTATTTGAGGAACTCAAATCATACATAGAATGGTAGCTGCCGGCCGGGCACAGTGGCTCAAGCCTGTAATCCCAGCACTTTGGGAGGCTGACACGGGCGGATCACGAGGTCAGGAGATCGAGACTATCCTGGTGAACACGGTGAAACCCCCGTCTCCACTAAAAAAATACAAAAAACTAGCCGGGCGAGGTGGCAGGTGCCTGTAGTCCCAGCTACTCGGAAGGCTGAGGCAGGAGAATGGCATAAACCCGGGAAGCGGAGCTTGCAGTGAGCTGAGATCCGGCCACTGCACTCCAGCCTGGGCGACAGCGCGAGACTCTGACTCAAAAAAAAAAAAAAAAAAACAGTAGCTGTCAGGAACTGGGGGGAGGGGAAATGGGGAATTATTGTTTAATGTATAGTTTCAGTTTCACAAGATGAAAAGAGTTTTTGAGATGAACTGTGGTGATAGGTGCACAATATTATAAATGTATTCAATACCACTGAACTATACGTTTAAAAATAAATAAGGCCGAGCATGGGCCGGGCGCGGTGGCTCAAGCCTGTAATCCCAGCACTTTGGGAGGCCGAGACGGGCGGATCACGAGGTCAGGAGATCGAGACCATCCTGGCTAACACCGTGAAACCCCGTCTCTACTAAAAATACAAAAAACTAGCCGGGCGAGGTGGCGGGCGCCTGTAGTCCCAGCTACTTGGGAGGCTGAGGCAGGAGAATGGCGTAAACCCGGGAGGCGGAGCTTGCAGTGAGCTGAGATCCGGCCACCGCACTCCAGCCCGGGTGACAGAGCAAGACTCCGTCTCAAAAAAAAAAAAAAAAAAAAAAAAAAGGCCGAGCATGGCGGCTCATGCCTGTAATCTCAGAACTTTCAAAGGCTGAGGTGGGAGGATTGCATGAGTCCAGGAATTCAAGACCAGCCTGGGCAATATAGAGAAATCCTGTCTCTACAAAAAAAAACGAAAATTAGCCAGATACGGCAGTGTGCGCCTATAGTCCCAGCTACTCAGGAAGCTGGGGCAGGAGGGCTGCTTGAGCCTGGGAGGTTGAGGCTACAGTGGAGTTATGAATTTGTCACCGTACTCCAGTCTGGGTAACAGAGTAAAATCCTCTCTTTAAAAAAAAAAAAATGAGTTAGCAAATTTTATGTTATGTGTATTTTACCACAATAAAAAAATTGAAGGAAAAAATCAACAAAAATAGTCATTCAGTCATTTGACGTTTAATAAATACGAACCCAGGCCCAATGCGGTGGCTCACACATGTAATCCCAGCACTTTGGGAGGCTGAGGTGGGAAGATCGCCTCAGCTCAGGAGTTTAAGAACAGCCTGGGCAACATGACGAGACCCTGTCTCTATATAAATAATTTTTTTTAAATTAAAATAAAAATATAATAAATAGGAACCCAAAAGCATATAATTGTTTGAAAATCAATTATTTAAAAACTGTAATAGAAAACTATGAGGCTGGGCACGGTGGCTCATGCCTGTAATCCCAGCACTTTGGGAGGCCGAGGTGGGCAGATCACAAGGTCAAGAGATCAAGATCATCCTGGCCAACATAGTGAAATGCCGTCCCTACTAAAAATACAAAAATTAGCTGGGTGTGGTGGCACATGCTTGTAATCCCAGCTACTCGGGAGGTTGAGGAAGGAGAATCGCTTAAATCTGGGAGGCAGAGGTTGCAGTGAGCCAAGATTGTGCCACTGCACTCCAGCTTGGTGACAGAGGGAGACTCCATCTCAAAAAAAACTACGATTGAAAAATAGATGAATTTGTAACATTTTCATAAGACAGACAATATCAATTCATAAAGAAGTAAATACTAAATGTTATGACTTTTTCAAGCACTAGAGAACAGACTCAAAGAGTTGAGTTTAGCCCCAGTTGTGTCAAAGCTGGTGTCTAATAGCTGGCAGCGCACTGCCAATCTGTCTAAAGATGGACGCAAATCAGCAACTTACAGCAGAAAGGATGGGCAACAATACCACTGGGAGCTGAGACGCCAAGAGGCCAACATAAGAAATGGCCACGGAAAGAGGGAATAATTGAGGCAAGAAGTGAGGGAGAAAACAGCCGGATTAAAAAGGGTAGATAAGGAAGAAGGGAAGGTTGTGATTATCGGGCACTTCTCAGAAAGACACCATGAAATAAGGGCTAAGTCCTGTGTGGCTGAACCCCACAGAGGGCACAGATGATGGCAAAAGACAGGGGCTGCAGGAACTAGGGACCTAACATTTGGGATTTATGGAGGGGGTGTCACTGAAACTAGTTTTGTTTTTGTTTTTTTCCTGTGAGACAAGAGTCTCACTCTGTTGCCCAGGCTGGAGTGCAGTGTCATGATGTCGGCTCACTGCAACCTACGTCTTCCAGGTTCAAGCGATTCTCAAGGCTATCTCCCGAGCAGCTGGGATTATAGGTGTGTGCCACCGCGCCCGGCTGATTTTTCTATTTTTAGTAGAGATGGGGTTTCACCATGTTGGTCAGGCTGGTCTCGAACTCCTAGCCTCAAGTGATCCGCCTGTCCCAAAGTGCTGGGATTAGCCACTGTGCCCAGCCTGAAAGTTTTTAAGCAGGAAAATAAGTGATCAAATTTGTGCTATTAAAAATAATTCTTATCGCTGGGCGCAGTGGCTCAAGCCTGTAATCCCAGCACTTTGGGGACTGAGGCGGGCGGAACATGAGGTCAGGAGATGGAGACCATCCTGGCTAACACGGTGAAACCCCATCTCTACTAAAAATACAAAAAAAATTAGCTGGGCGTAGGTGGTGCATGCCTGTAGTCCCAGCTACTTCGGAGGCTGAGGCAGGGGAATGACATAAAACCTGGGAGACAGAGCTTGCAGTGAGCCAAGACCATGCCACTGCACTCCAGCCTGGGAGACAGAGTGA